>NC_135437.1:3269770-3567270 GCF_051991255.1 Vanacampus margaritifer
GCTATGAAATATGCAGTGCTTAATGCTATCATGGCCAAAATCATTGCAATAATAATAATAATAATAATTATACATTTTATTTGTAAAGCACTTTGAGGTTTGATGTCAAATGTAAAGTGCTATATTGGGTAAAAACAACAATAAAACCAGTGTATTTAAAAATAAAGCAGCAGACAGTAAAATCGATTAAAAAAAACACTATAAATAAGATAAAACAATCATAAAAATCACAGTTGCTATGTCTTTCTAAAAAGAAAGCTTTTAAGTCCTTTCTTAAAAAAAATCCACCGTCTGAGGGGCTTTCCCATGACCCTGAAGAGAACTAAGAGGCAAAAGAAATGGCTGCTTTTGAAATGTTGCGGGTCTGACACACACTACCACACAACATGCAAGTTTATGATTTGGTCCTGTGTTTATTGGAAAAATGTTTGATGGACGCCTCTCTTAAACAAACACTATAAAGTACAGATGGATCACATTTGAATGTGTGTGCATGCGTATGTTTCAAGGTAGTCATTTCTAGTGTGTTTACAAAAAGTCTACTCAGCGCTGTTGAAATGCCAGGTTTTTGTAAGACCAAGATAATTCACTTGAATTGAATAGATTTTTTTGTAGCGATGGTAGGCAGTAGTATGCAAACCTCTTAAAAGTGTGCATACCCTCTTAAAACTGCAGATGTGGTTGTGATATTTAATTGATGTTAAACAGGAATCAACACACACTTGCCACTATTTAAAGTGCATCTGATTAAGCCTAATGAAATTGCAGATATTGTATTGGTCTTTTCCACACATTTTTGTTGCTTTTTAGAAAAAAACTGAAGGTTTTTACTATTTGAAACTGTTGAAAATTAACTCCCATGATTAAGTGCCCAGTTCCAGCTAGAGAAAAGATCCATAAAGCATGATGCTGCTGTCACTAAGGTGGAGCACCAAGTAGTGGTACCTGTACCATAACATGAATTTTAGCCAGCAAATAATGCAATTTCCCAAAAAATTGCAGTGAAAGTGCTCCAACTTGGTATTATATCAGATGTGGCAGACACATTTTCAGGTTAGTCAAATAACAAAAGATTTAGTTGATTGTTTAATTACACACTTGACAGGTGGGAAGGTGCTTCAGAGACAAAATTATTCATATGGTATCAAATAATACACAGTCTCTTAAAATATCAACTGGAAACTAGTGTTGAGCTACAATGCTAATATTGTATTTTATTGTTCTTTTTTTTTCAGAATTTAAGAGAAATGTTCACTCGCCGTACTTTCGTGCAGGCAGCGAGGGTTCACTCCCAACTCAGCGATGCTGCCAATGTGAGTGAGGCCCGGTAAGGTGATTGACTGGCGACCAGTTCAGGGTGACCCTAAACAGGAAAATGGATGGGTGGGTGACATGGGCACGTGTATCAAGTTTGATAGGATGCATGTTGGCAGCCCACACCTGTCCAATGTGCTGCGTTACAGCTTGCTGTTGAGTTGAGGGCGTTCGAGCACACTGCCTGTCCCGGGAAAGCCTCCGTCGAAAGCGGCGTTCAGCACCTGGTTTAAGTTAGCGGCAGCGACGAAGTCTAGGTCATCTCGTACGTTCGCTGGAAGCTCCTCCAGGTCCTTCTCGTTACGCTTGGGCACAATGACTCGCTTAACCCCCGCCCTGTGGGCCGCCAGCACCTTGTCTTTAATACCGCCCACCTGAGGAGGACAACAAACACCTGATTGAATCTGTGTATCAGTCATTCCATATATTTCAATTGATTCTCAACATGAAAAAGAACAAAAAAAAAAACACATTTCAAGATTAGACAGATCAAAAATTCAAACAAGCAAGTGAAACATTCTTTCTATTTCCAGTGGGAAATCCAAAATAAAACAACGAAAAAAGTAACTTTTTTGCTATATCTTTTTTATTTAACAGGAAGTTATTGATCAGGGTGACCAGATTTTCAAAATTTAAAACTGCAACACTACAATTTTGCTGAAAATCTAATATACAATAAATTCCCACCAGGAACTATTTATAACAAATGTAATCGCTAGTCAACCTGGTGACCGGTGGTTATGTTATTACTTTAGTTAATGCTAAATGCTCTCTTCAACAGCGCTCAACAGTGCAAATGCACTCACCATTATCCAACTTTCTTTTCTTTTCTTTTTTTTTGCTCAGTCACTGCAGCTTTTGGAAGCTGGCTGTGCTTTTCCCCTCATGTCAGTCCTGCATTGTAACATTGGAAATACGCCAAAAGAAAAGCTAAGCTTGCATTGGGTCTGACTGGCGACCGCAGCATTAGGCTAGTAGGACTATATTTACCATGATTCTTAGACACAGAAGCAGGAAGTAGTTCTAGTAAGACAAAAACACACCTGCTAGCGGGTGAGAACAAGAAAGCAAACATGAATGTGAAAGTAAATAGGAAGAAATATAACAGGTACATTCCTTTTTAATTGGTTTATTGTATGAATTGCTATGACAACGGTGTGATTGGCAAACAATTGGCTTAAAAACTGTAATGCCATAACGGGACCTGCGTAAAAGTGAGACAAAACAATTGTCCGGTCTGTTATCCCCCTTAACAGACCGGAGTAGAAAGGACTAGGAGCTATTGTGCAAATTGGTCTAAAAGTGTGAAATTTGGTACACTGATCGATTTTCATATGCTCTGTCTAAATCTGACGGGAGCCAAAGCCAATTCTCAATGGTGCCGCCATCTTGAACAATTCAAAATGTCCGCCTGTCAAAAACACATATTTCCATTATGTGTCAAATAATTACATATAAAAACACACACACACACACACTTTTCAAGGGTTTTTGGCAGCAAGGAATCTGAATCTGGTTTTTGGTTTACAGTGGTGTGGACAAGAGAAGCCCTATTCAAAAATCCAATGCGGCCAACAGTCAAAATTAAAAATGATGCCAGAGTACTTCAACAGGACACATTAGCAGATGGTGAAGTGATGACCTGGTCTGGCTACAAATCCTGTTTAATGAGTGACGACTCTGGCGGTGATAGGGGTTTGCCTCTGTTTCCAGACAAGGCAGCGACCCCCTTCCATTATGGGTGGTCCGCACATTGAAGGCAAGATGCATCATGTGATAGGCAAGTTGTTTTGTGATTCTGGCTGGCGGAACAGTCTCACTCAGGCCCAGATACTTACATCTGGCCCAGCCCAGTCTTTGCTTGATGAACAATGAAGATACATAGTGCCTAATACTACAAGGAATCTAATCTGTAATCCATAAATTAATTCATGTGTCAACAATGAAGATACATAGTGCCTAATATCTATGAAGATACATAGTGCCTAATACTATGTATCTTCATTGTTGACACATGAATTGATTTATGGATTACAGATTAGATTCCTCGTAGTAAAAAAAAAAGGAGGGGGGGGATTTGTTGTTGTCATTTTACACTTCATATCCTGCATTCTAGCTAGTTTGCCTTGTTTTTTCGAATTGAGCGCGAACCAGCCCACCAATCAGAAACGCGCTTGCCACAGAAAAATTTGCCCCGAAGTTGGCTGGAAGGAAAAGGTCTCCGGAACTCGATGCACAAATAAGACAAATTAAAGACTTTTAAGTGCGCCTTATAGTTTGAAAATACGTTAAATTTTCGTGAAAACTTCTTGGGCAGTGGCCAGTTTACTTGGGCGCCATGCCCAAGTATTAACATGGTGTGGGAATCGCTGTGGCGGCACCATTGAAAAATTGCTTTGTCTTCCGACATATTTGGATAGAGCATATTAAAAAGTAGCCTACCAGTGTACCAAATTTCATACTTTTAGACCAATTTGGACGATTGACCCCCTTACAGACTGGACTAAATGGGGCTGGCGAAATCCGCTGGGACTTAAGACACAAGGCTAAAAAATGGGACTGTCGCGGATACGCTGATATTTCTGGTCACCCTATAAGGACCTCATGTAGCAAACAACTAGCTCTACCCTTGCTTACTCATGGAATAATGCTGAAGAATCTACAAAAGAGTCTACAAGTAACTTTTAAGACAGGATTACATGTGAAATGTAGACATAATGATGTATGTGTGGACTAAAGGGTAGTCAGTGTTTGTTTACCACAAACAAATGGTAATCGCTAGTGCGCTAATGCCAACCGCGATTGGTAACCATTTATCATTGGCTCATTTTGTTGGTGTTTAATATTGCATACGTATAGAAGATAATAAATTATGAGTACCTAGGCAAGATAATGCATGTGAAGTGTACATTCCATCCCGGAGAAAAGTGTTTGCCCATATCAGTTGTTGTAAACTTTACCTCAAGAAGATGGTGTTTGGTTTTCAGACCAACCCACACACACACCACATGTAGAAACCACAATTTCTTATAAGTATTATTCTCGCATGACGAAGAAAGATGGACAAGCCATGCTAATTGCTAGGCTACCCTAAGATTGACATGGCTAGTGCGTTTACACCGGAATTAAGTGCTTGAGTGCACTTTTCGTAGATGTCTGGCAGCACCCGCGTTAAAGCGGAAAACATCCAACTTTAAGTAGCAAAATAACAGATACATTAATGTCCAACTGTCTGGACTCTGGAAAGGAAACCATACTCGCTAAATAATAACTAATTTTAACTAAATAATTGTTTTTAACCAAACACTCGAAACCAACAAAACACTAGTGGGTGACGTACCGGAAGAACCAGGCCTCTCAGCGTGATCTCTCCGGTCATGGCGACGTCTGATCGGACCAGTCGTCCACTGAACAGAGAGGTAAGGCAGGTTACTATGGTAACGCCAGCAGAGGGGCCATCCTTGGTCACAGCGCCGGCAGGGAAGTGAAGATGGATGTCTGTCCCTTCTAAAGGATCCGGACCGCCCACCACTGTTTCCAACATCATTTCACACAGTAAAAGTCGTGTAAGACGTGCATATGATTTGATATGTGTCGATGGACTAACTGTTTGTGAGCTGGTAACGTTTAGCATTAGCTCTAAGCCAGCTGATGGACAAATGCGCAGATTCCTTCATGACGTCGCCCAGCTGACCCGTAAGAGTCAGCTGACCTTCACCCGCCGTTCGACTGGCCTCCACGAACATGATCTCGCCACCCAGAGGGGTCCAGGCCAGGCCCAGGGCCACGCCGGGTAGCGTAAGCCGCTCTGACACCTAACACACGTGCACACACACACAAAAAGACACATTCAATATGGCGGATAAAAATTCAACAGAGCAAAAGTCATTCTCTTATAATGAGGTCATTTCAAAATTAGATGATGAGGTGACAAAGGTTGCAGAGCAAATGAACACATGATGGACAGCAGATGTAAGAGCTAAAAGAGAGGCAACAACATTTGGAGACCAGTCGAGGGCCGGCTTTCGATAATTCACAACACGCTGAGAGTATCAGCAGTATTGTAATGATCTGCACGTGCGCTTCCTCCCACTTTACCTCCATGTCGAAGGGCGGCGCTCCCAGGATGTCTTTCAGAGCCCTGTGGTCGATCACGATTGGCATAGCTGGAGGGGCTGCCTTCTCTGCTGAGTGCAAAACAGGTAACGTTAAGTTAACTTTTTCTAGACAATAGTATGAGTGGGAATGGCAACAAGTCAATTCCAAAGTCATCTGGGACCGGCTTCTTCTACCTGCCCTTTACCCTAAACAGGATTCAGCGCTAGAAAATTGACAGATAAGTGAGCGAGAGGCTTTTTGTAGCTTTGAGGTGCTCCCTTAAATGTTTATTTATATGTACATGACCACGAAAAATAACTACAGTGAAGCGTTTTAAGTCAAAAGTCACTAACATTGGAATATACTGTATGGAATTCAAATACAATACAAATATTCCATCAAAGATGTCCATATATAATTTTAGTGAATAATTAACTCTGCATTTGCTTTTTCTTTTGTTGATGTTTTTTTTTTTCTTCTTCATATTAACCACACCCACGTAAATTTAAGATCAATCACCCAGAGACTGTCAGAAAAAAAAGTTTGACAAGTTTGAGTAAGGGCCCTTTCTGATGCTGACGATAATAATAATAATTAATAATAATATATATTTATTTTTTTTTTTTTTGAGAGCTCAGTATTGTAATTTTACCGATTTGACCTGTCATCATCATTGCTCTCTTTTATTTTTTATTTTTTTTTATATTATTTTGTATGTGCGTGAGTATGTGCATGCACGTGAGTATGTGCATGTGCGTGTCTATGTGTGTGTGTGTGCGTGTGAGTGTGTACTCATTAGTTCACCTAAAACCTATTAAAAATCCCATTCACCTAAACCGAATACTTCAGAATCCAGCTAGAGTCGTGAGGTTGTCAGGGGACCCGAGGAAGGATCAAAGAAAAGAAAGGAAAGTGAAATCCAGCACCGACCAGACATCACCTACTACCCACCGGGTTACCAACCAGAGTCTTTCACCAACCCCAGAAACATCTAAATTCCAACAAATTAGGGAGACCAAAGAAGAGACTGAGGAAAGGAACGAAGGATAGATGAAGCAGAGTGAGATCCACAGAGTGAGATAAAATGACATCAGTTTCCACCGATTCAACAACCAGTGGAAGAAGCAGTGTAATAATTGTAATTGTACAACGCTAACATTCACCCTCTTGTGGCAGCAAACCAACCACGTATGTAGCCACAACTGCCCTGGGGCAGGCTGACGGAAGCGTGGCTGCCAGTGTGTGCCTATGGCCCCTCCAACCACCACCAAACCTTTGCACCTTCCATACACCAATGTGAGTGCCATTGGAGGCAATGTGTGTGAAGTGACACAACAACACGACTTGGAGAGAGCAAGATTCGAACAGCGTACCCTCCGGTAACTGGACGACCGGCTCCACCCCTGAGTCATGGCCACTACAAGTCAGGCTAAGTCTGGCATGTGTGCACTCTGCTTTAGGTAACATGATTTTATTTTCTCTTGAATGTTATCAACCTAAAAACAAAGTATGTAACCAATTCCTTCGCAATAAAAAAAAGAAAAGAAAAAAACCCAGTATGAAGTTGAGGAATGTCCTCTGTGTCTATGCCAGACAGAGTGAAGGCAGACATTGAATAGAAAAACTAAGCATTGTGATCAACCTAGATGGAACTGCTTTAATAATAAAAATTAAAAAAATCTTGTCAGACACAACGCTTTCAAGTGCAATCAAGATCCTGCAGATGTGCCTTTGGACCGAGATGTAGAGCATATGAAGGCCAAGTTGACACACTGAAATTATTTTTGCGCTCCTCAATTATCCAGACCATTATGTGGCCTATATCCTATGTATATACACTGCCAACTGTCAGGACAAAATGTTCACTTGCTCTTCCAATTTCTAAACCTCAGCAATTCTTAAGTTTGAGTGCACATTTGCTTTTTAGGCCATCCTGTAAATGTCAAACTTATAGCCAAAAAACATTGCAACCAACACTTTGTTTTGTTTTTCAATTAGTCGGCGGAATTGGCACATTTCAGCACAGATAGTAGTGACGTTAGAAGCTCTAGAAAGTGAACTCAATCAGCCACATGAGTCTTGTCACATGTATATTTGGGAGACGACTTAAAAGATATGCAGGAATCAAAACAGGGGGGTGGCTGGGGGTTTGGGGGCGGCTGGGGCTGGGTTGGGGTGGATGGCGGGGTGGATGGGGGCTGTGGACCGGCGGGGTGCCTGGCGGGCCTGCAGTGCCGCGTCCTGCTGCGTTGGGTTGGGGGCGCGGGCCGTGTTGGGGTGGGGGCCGCTCCTGCTCCTGGATTTGCTCTCCGGCCGATGGCCCCTGCGGGGCCCGGGGGTCGTCCTTTGGCGCTGCCGCGGCCTGGGGGGGGCCTGAGGTGTTGCGTTGGCTCTGTTCTGGCAGGGGTCGACGGCTCCCCTCTTTGGTGGAGATTTTCATGCATGCCAGATACACCACACCAGCATCTATCGAAACTCAGACACAATCTGCTTCTTCCTCTGGTCGTTGAATCGGTGGAAGCTGGTGTCTGTGGATCTCACTCTGCTTCGTCTGTCCTTCCTTCCTTTCCTCAGTCTCTCCTTTGGTCTCTTGAGGTCTCCCTGATTTGTTGGAATTTGGATGTTTCTGGGGTTGGTGAAGGACTCTGGTTGGTGGCCCGGTGGGTGGTGTCTGGTTGGTGCTGGATTTCACTTTCCTTTCGTTGGTCCTTCCTCGGGTCTCCTGACAGCCTCACGGCTCTGGCTGGGTTCTGAAGTGTTTGGTTTAGGTGAACGGTATGGGATTTTTTAATAGGTTTTAGGTGAACTAATGAATACACAGTCACACGCACACCCACATGCACATACACACCCACATACAAAATAAAAATTTATTTAAAAAAATATATATACCCCGCGACCCTTGAGAGGAAAAACGGTTAAGAAAATGGATGGATGGATGGATGCAAATATATATATTAAAAAAAAAGAAAAAAAGAGAGAGCAATGATGATGACATGTCAAATCGGTAAAATTACTGAATGAACAATACTGAGCTCTCCAGAAAAAAAGAAAAAAAAGAAGCTCTAGAAAGTGAACTCAATCAGCCCCACATGAGTCTTGTCACATGCACATTTGGGAGACGACTTAAAAGATATGCAGAAATCAAAACAGTTCTTAAAAAGAACCCAATAAAAAACAACAACAGATGTTTCAAACAGGCACATCATGCCCCACCGCTCCCATCTCATTGCGGCAAACAGTTCACATGATAATGATTTTAACAAGGCAAAGGTTTGGGATTGGCTTTTATTATTTTATTTACAGTTACTTAAGACAGACAGAATATTTACAGCATTCTCAACGCACATGTGAGAATCATTTATTGGCCCATATGATGGTTAATGCAAATCAACAATGCAGTCAATTATGCTTAACCTTCAATCAAACAGTGTCATGACAATGCTGATCTTTGTTAAAAGTTATAATTGCCCAGTAACATTCTGTTTAGTCACAATACAGAAAGGTGTCTGCTTGAAAGTTGAAATTAAGACAAAATCCATCTTTCAGCACCACAACAAGCCAACATACAAGAAAGAAAAACATACGAAACACTTAGCTGAATCCAATTTGCATGCACCCCAACAAGTGTTCATGTTGTAATAAATTTCCCTCTTAGAACATCGGAGCTGGTTTAGTCTGTGTTTGAATGAAATCATACAAGGTAATTCCAAACCTGCTGTTTCATATTTATTGTATGCGGCAGAAGTGTATTAACGAGTAGTAATGTAAACACACAAGCAGGAGTGCACACACATTCTTGAATACACATTACACAACGTGGTGTGTGCCAAGCTGTCTGTAGTGCTCGGTGCTGTTTTTGTGTAAAGATGACAAATGTACAGTAACGTGTTGAGGAACAGCATCTGTCCTCTTCCATGTAAAAGTCTCACTGAAGCATTCAAGCTATGTCCCACATTTCCAAGTGTCCTATTCCGTAAAAGTGACATGTGTGTGTGTAATCAGCATCCTACCTCCCTGCTGTGTGTGACCCTCAGAAGTCAACTCTTCAGTATTAGAATCTGCTTGGCGTTCCGCGATCTTCACAGCAACAGCTCGGCAGATGGCTCCAATCTTTCTCTCCAGTGAGCGCACACCAGCCTCATGCGTGTACCTGTCAGAATACAAGCAATACAAACAAGAGGGATTAAAGGGATGGGCAACTTAAATGCTGCATGGGGCCACAATTTTTCTTTGGTTTACTCTGTTTTTCAAAACAGAGAATTTCGGTGAAAGTAACCATTTTCTATTGTTGATTACTGAAGAACGGAATAAGGTAGAAACAAACTTTTTTTTCTGATGAAAGCTGAGAGTCCAATCTTTCATTTGGTAATATGTGTGTTTCCATAGTCCAAACACAACATTTTCTGTGGACCTTGAAAGATCACTCAAAATGCTTAAATCGGCTGGCAGTGGGGACAACCCGTTTCTGAAAACGTCTGGCAGTGAAAGAGTTAACGACTAATGTTGAATACATACTGAATCTGGTTTCACAAGCGCAAATACGTCATATTTAAAATTATGTTTAATACAAAACAAACAAATATTAATACGCAAATAACATAGAAAGGTATAGTGTTAAAATATTGTAAAATTTCGATGCATATCTCACGCTTATTAAACATAAATAACTGTAAGACTGATTGTAGTTGTTGTGACTCTAGCTGACCGCCAGGTGTTACCCTTTTATAAATTAATGACGCCAGTCAGTTTGGAAATTATAGTTGTTGTGACTCATTCTGACCGCCAGGTGTCACCCTTTTCCAAATTAAAATTGCCAAAAGCCTTACAACTTTTGTAAAGGTAATATAATATTTTTTTATAAAAGGAAGATGTTAATTGTGTGATTGTTAATCTGCTTTTGAAGTTTAATAAGAAAATATATATTTAACTTTTTTGGATTGTTATTAGATGAAATATTTCAGCCATATTTTCCGCATTTTAATAATAATAATAACTAAAAAACGAATAATTTGGATGGAAACTAATGTGGAATATTTTGTTATAAGATGATTGTTTTTCCCTTATAATTATTCTTGTGCGCTAGAACATTATTTAACTTCTGCTCTCAGGCATTAAAGAGGGAATTCCCAACAAGTGCCATATTCCCGTCCGGGGGGTGAAGTAATATATTATTTGTATAAAAAAGGAGACTTTTCTCCCTTTGTTAATTACAATTTAAAAATGGGCTATTCCCATGTTTATAAGTAGACAAATAATTTTTAATTTCTCCTGAATATTTAACCTTTGAACTTCGACATTTGAAGTCCCATTTCAGAATTGAAGTCCAAGCGAGTCCTGGAAGATTGGACAGACCATTCCATGAGGGAGCCATCTGGGAGGATAACATTTTTGACATAATTTGAGGTGCTATGTAATTAAAAAATAATTTCTACCTTGATGTTTGACCAAAAGCTGACTAGGGGTTTCTTGAAAAATATTAATTGAAAACTACACACTTATTAATTGACTCGGTATTATATTTGTAAATTGTTAGAGTATATCTGTCCTATCTCATCTTAAGTATTATTTATGAAGGCATGCAAAACATATTAAATTAAATATTGTAAACCATAACAAATATTGAAATATAATTAGCAATTATTAAAAATTGTAAACTTTTATTGTTTTAATTATTTTTATTTTTAACTAATAAAATATTTTTATTTTTATATTTTTTATTTTTTTTAATTTAATTTTTTTTTTTTTTTAATTTTTTGAAATAAAGGAGGATTTTGTTCTTCTGACTATTTACTGACATGTTATAACCTAATACTGTTGGGGCAGATTTTAATGTTTCAGTCGAGTGAGGGTCATTTGTCAGGGTCATTATTTCAAAACAAGGTCAACTGGACCGATGCAAGCGGGACGCAGATGTCATCAAAACAAAACCTGCAAACAACAAAGAAACCGCAAATGCTACCACCAGCAGAGGGGGTGTGGTGCAGCCATCCTCTGATCAGCATTCCACCTGCTGTGCCTGCCACCAACTGATGGACAGCAGAGGTTCCTGGCGCCACCTGGTGGAAAGTTTCCACAATGACTGTGCCGTCATATACAAATGTGATAAATGAAAAACTGCTCCAATGCACACAACGCTCCGCACAATCTTCCTTAAAGCATTCCTGCGTCCCGAACTGTCCTGTTGAAAAACTGCTCCACTACGCTGGTGACTCCGCCCCCACCAACAATGTTTCCTTGAGTTAGTGATACCAGACCATATGATGTGATACTGACTGTTTACACTGCACTCTATATTTTTGACAGATATAGGGTGATAACATTTACAGTAAAACATTACGTAAATAGAACAAACTGATTGAAAAGTTTTAAAATATAATAAATCTGTGTGTATAGAGTCTATACACACAGATTTATTATATTTTAAAACTTTTCTGATTTGATCTGATTTGTTTATCTCTGTCTATTTTAAAACAGTCAGCTTTTTGGACAAACATCAACAAAGAAAACTAGCAAGCTTAATAATGACATTTTAAAACTAAGGGTAACTTTATGTATTAATAATAATTGCTACAATATTTCTATTTCTATAGTACAAAAGATAATACTGGTAAATTTCGTGTGGTTGCGGAAATTGAAAATTCACTTAAATGAATAAGGATAGGATAAAATTTATTTCAATCTTAATTATATTTTCCGTTATTTGACGCTTGTTAAATTTGGTCTTTTAATATTTTCCCAAATTTTCTTTTGAAATTTAAACAATTGCTTGGGACGCATTGTCAAATTTACTGGTTAAATTTAAAATTTTCCCCTCCTTTTAAAGCAAAAAATTATTTACTGCTGCACTTTTATTTTTATTATCAGTCTGAAAAATTCTCTAAATCGATTTTTTTTTCAGATGGGGGAATTATTAGTCGGTCTGGGTATATCGTCGCGAAGGACACAAACAGTCCATGTTGAATTAAATAAAAATAGAATTATACGTTAGTCTCAATGTGCTAATTATAGATAGTCCGTGAGAATGAATGAAATTTACAGGAGGACAATTGGGGATTGGACTTTTGACCATGGAGAAGGAGTACGTTTTGGCAGAGACGGCGAAAATAAGGTGAATATGTTCCATTTCTATCCCTCCCTGAGGCCCTGGGGTTAGAGGTTATTTATTTATTTATTTTTTTTGGCGAAAGTTGCATTTATTTAATGGCTGGAAGCACATTCATGCCATATCTATAACAGTAAATATTATGATAAAACATTCCAATAATCATTACATTCTGTAAACAAAATTGGCCTCGTCAGATTTGAATTGGCTATAAGAGTTTCATTGTTGCATTAATGAATGTGCTTAGGTCATTAAAGTCAGCCAAGGGCTGGATTCTAATTGAATGTCACAACAAACAGAATTTTTTCCACAGGACAGGCCTACAGAACTTTACTAACATTTACTAACTCCAAACTAATAAAACTACCAGATGCTCTTTCAAAAGAAGGGATGTGAATATGTATATTTATTAGTGACTAAATGAAAATATTCTGCACCCAGATGAGGTGATGAAAAGGTCAATATGGTCCAGTCCACGGGGGGCACCTGGTTCCACATCTTGCCTATCAGACCTGCCGGGGGTCCGCCTTCTACTCAACCCCCACCAACAGGAGCGAGCCACCAGACGAACCAACTGAGAAACCATTCAACTGCTTCCAGTTTCCACCAGACGAGCTGAGGATTACCCAATGGAGATAGGAGGAATGTGTCCCTTTTCCGGGCGTTCCACAAAGAATGAGTCACACCTTGGGGAAACAAATCCCGGTGATCAATCCCTGCATCTCTGGCAGTTGATGTGGGTTTTAAAAGAGCTGAAGGATCCATCCATCCATTCCCTTGACCGCTTGTCCTCACAAGGATTGTGAGGGTACTGGAGCCTATCCCAACTGGCTTCGGGCAGTAGGCGGGGTGCAACCTGAACAGGTTGCCAGCCAATCGCAGAGCTGAAGGACTCTGTTTGAAAAAACAAAAATAAAAAAACAAACGCAAGAACGAAAACAGAACTGACAAACGTCAACAAAAACTTCCGACAACAAGTCTTCAATTGCGTACATAATGACACTCTTTCTCATATTGACTGCCATTCCAATTTTCTATTTCTGGGATCCCCCACCACAATTTTGAACATAATCACAACACATTGTCTTCATATATGATATGCTTATTTTACTGAAAAAAATCTTTTAATGAATCACATTGTTTTTGACATATGACTGACCTCCTCTCCTGCTAAAAAAGAATGTTTTTTTTTATTATTCTACTGTTGCACCTGCCATTGCGATGATGAAGATCCCGCTGGAATCCTTTGGTAAAATGTTTAAATGTTTAGTTATTGGGCTTTTTTAAATAAGCCCAAAGGGCGGACTGTTAGATATTATTAACATTTTAATTCTTTATTTCACATATTAACCATGTTGAAGTGTTTTGTAGATGTGTAAAGTGGGTGAAATAGTGTTGAACTCAGTATAATTTGACCTTAAACTAAGCTGGAACATATTGTTTGGTCTAAAAAATTCCTTCTCAGTGTTCTGTGCGAAAACACACATTTGGTCCTTGAGAACAGAATCTGCTTCGAACACACACACACACCCCTGACTCTGTTTGCGCCATCGCTCACGGCCACTCTAAATCTAGTTCAACTTGTTTGTGAGATATTGTTTTGAGGAAAAGTACCCAGAGAATATGTTTTGTCTACAAATGAAAGAGAGCCGGTCTGTTTAACTATAAGAAGCCATCTTCCCCGAGGAAGAGGCACATTCGGCACTCTGAAAATTCCACCTCCTACGTGATGTTCAGGGTAATCCCGATGTCCAGAGATCTCTGTTTTAATAAATCATTTTTGCAAAGGTGTTTTTTCTTACATTAACTCTTTCACTGCCAGACGTTTTCAGAAACGGGTTGTCCCCACTGCCAGCCGATTTAAGCATTTTGAGTGATCTTTCAAGGTCCACAGAAAATGTTGTGTTTGGACTATGGAAACACACATACTACCAAATAAAAGATTGGACTCTCATCTTTCATCACAAAAAAAGTTTGTTTCTAGCTTATTCCGTTCTTCAGTACTCAACAATAGAAAATGGTAACTTTCACCGAAATTCTCTGTTTTGAAACAAAAAGTGGAGAAAAACGGCTTTTTGTGAAACGATGTTATTTCATGCACTTCAGTGAATTGTACACTTCTTTTTGTCCATGAATGATGCCACAGACACCTAAATAGTGCTTTACTTCTATAAAACAGTACCACCAACAATGAAAAAGTTTTTTTATAGCAAAAAAACAGTTTATTTACATAGAAAACAGTAACAATTTGACAAACTATTTACAAAGGTGTACAAATGTGCATGTGTGATTATTTACAATTGTGTGGATGTTTGAACTACATCAATTTTACTTTTGTGTGGTTAAACAGTGTAACACTCGGCTGCGTGCAAGGGGACACTGCAAGATTTGCACCACAGCCTTGTCTCACTGCGAATGCCCCTTCGCATGCAGACCCGACACCTTCTTGCTGGCTTTTTTTCCCGGGAAGTAGCAGGCATGTGTTCCAGCGTGTGTTTGGCCATGTTACCATCAAGTCGGCTTTCAGGATCAAAATACGGTGACCTGGTATTTTGTCTAGCTTCCTCATGCTCTTCCATCCCAACTTCCTCCTGGTCTTGCGGCAACAGCCACCCTCTCACCACCTGCTGGATGAACTCCAAAAAAGGTTGACTCGTCCCAGGATTTTTTTTTTTTGTACAAGATGTAAGCATTGAACATGCATATTTGGAAAAGATAGGCAACAAACTTTTTGTGCCACTTCAACGTTTTCCGTGTGAATGGGTGGTACGAGATGTTTTGATCCATCTTGTCCACTCCATTCATCTTGGAATTGTAGTCCACAACACAAATTGGTTTTTCGAAAGGCACTTTTTTTTTTGTGCCTTCCGCCACACCTCCACTGTCCGCATTTCATCTTTATGAAACGTCACCATCCTCAACAAACGTTTGTCCTGCAATGCCACAATCAAAACATTTGTGTTGTGCCTTACCAGTTTCCCCCCCACCCCAAGGCCAGTGTTGGTTAGGCACGTTATCTCACTGGGTTCACCCCTGTTCTTCCTCAGCGTTCCACAAACATTGGTACGCGCTGCCAGGAGATGTTCACACAAAGCAATGGAGTTATAAAAATTGTCCATGAATAGTGTGTACCCATTTCCTTGCAGACGATCCAGTAAGTTGAACACTGTATCGGGGAGAGAACAACTAATGCCAACATAGGGTTGCATATTGAAACAATAGCCGGTTTGGGAGTCACATTTGATTTGATCCCATATTTGACCGGCTTTTGGGGGTTGTACACCTTGAACGAAAGACGTCCCTGGAAACTCATCATTCCCTCATCAATACAAATATTCCTGCCCGGTTGAAACAGTTCCTTGAACTTGCTTACGTGATTGAACACAGGACGAATTTTAAATAGTTTGTCGTCTGAACTGTGTGCCGTCTCGTTGTCGTTGAAGTGCAGGAAACTCCAGATAAGCTGGAAGCGGTTTCGAGGCATCGTGCGACTGAAGAATGGTGTCGTCTCTATTTCGTCCTGAGTCCAATACATTTCGATACTGGGCTTGTTTATATACCCAGTAAGGAATTGGAGTGCAAAAAATGATTTGAGCTCAGACACAGACACTGGCTTACAAGCACGACTCCTGCAGTGTGGCAGACTTTCAGCCCGTTTTTGCATTGACTGACGTGCAAATAAGTTTGTCTGATCAGCAATGTGCTGCAGAAGTTCGTCTGTGATGAAGAGCTGCAGGAAGTCAACTGGCCGGGTTGAATTCAGCTCTGCTGCGGCACCTCTCGGTCCTGGCTCCACAGTAAAGGGGAATGAGTTTGGCTGCCAGCCTGCTTCATGCCAGCCAGATTTTTCGGGATCTGCAAATATACATTTCAATATCATATAATATTCATTTTAGATCAGTGTGATGCAATATATATATATAAATATATATATTTACGTTTTTTCTTGGATCCACTGGTTGATGGACCTTTATTCTGCTCACTCTGAGGAGCGTCACTCTGAGCTGCAGCTGAAAGAAATATATACAATTACAATAATATCGAAAGAGCGTTTTCTTTTGTTGTTGTGGTGTTTTGAAAACACTTTTTTTATACCTCTCTTTGTCGTCTTTGCAGTGGGACGTCGCTGTGAGCACGATCCACGATCTATGAATGCACATTCACGTTACACGAGGTGCTAGCAGCGTGCTGGAAAAGTATCTCATAGCAATTTTGTGCTTACCTTCGACGTCTTCTGCGGATGAAATACTGTCCGAATCACTTTCTCCGTGGTCAGACTGTACCCACTCCTCCGAAGAATATCCATCGGACTCAGGATACTCTTCGTCGTCGTCCGATTGAACGTCCTCGTGCGGAGAAGTGCTCGGTCGTGCACCACGTTTTCCGGCGCTAGCACCGCTAGCCTCCGAGGCCTTAAAACGTGGTCGAAGCTGCCGCCGCGTCAATGCTGCAACTTCGGCATCAACCTCATTGTCGCCATCATCATCACCTTCGTCGGATTTAACGTCCTCGCGTGCAGAAGTGCTCGGTCGTGCACGACGTTTTCCGGCGCTAGCACCGCTAGCCTCTGAGGCCTTAGGATGTGAACGAAGCTGCCGCCGCGTCAACGCTGCAGCTTCGGCGTCAACCTCCTTATCACCATCATCATCGCGGTCGTCATAAAGGTGGACTTTAGCACTGGTTGATGCTTCTCCTTTTCCAAAAAATCGATCAAGCGTGGTCTGCTTCTTACCGTCGGTCGCCATTTTTCGTCTCTCCTCAATTCTCATCTACTCCTCGACGCTCTAGCCCCGCCTGGCCTTTTATACTACTGACGCCCACCCGATCTTGTCAAAAGAGAGTCATCGCTGCCCTCTAGGGGCCAAAAATAGTCATTAGGCACAACAGACAGGCTGGAAACTTTCACCAGACATGCGGAAGGGTTTCCTCTACCCGTTTCAAAAAAAAAAAAAAAAAATCATTGGATGACGTCTTTAGACGTCATTGGCGGTGCTCCGTAGGTTTTTACTTGACGTCTTTGAACGTCAATGACAGTGAAAGAGTTAAAGATCTGTCTTCATATTTTTGGAACACGCAAAGAGGACAAATAAATTTAACCTCTTCAATATGTGCAAAATATGCACATATTTTGTTTTGTTTTCCAGTGGAAAGGGCTGACACCATTACCATTCATGGATGGCACAAAATTGCTGAGCCGCAAACCAACATTAAGTGCAAGAACTCATTTTTGGCCTTTTCTCTTTTTTCTCTCTCTCACAAAAATCAACTCACTCAAAACTGTAATATTATTGAGGTACTATGTTTGAAATTATGACACCTACTCATGTTGTAACTATTAAGCAGTATAAGGAGTGTTAGTGCAACTAAGCCATGTCTGGCATCCAGTGGTGAATGGTGATACTACAACTTACAACTACAGTCGAAGCATAGTCGGTGGTGATCACAGTCCAGTCCCCCGCAATTTCTAACATTCACTGAACGAATGTTAGAAATTGCGGGGGTAAACGAACCCCCCCCACCCCATTTTTTTTTTTAAATGGCAGATCACCAGTTGCTCATCCCTGACTTACACCTTTGTCAAGGAAATAAAAATAATAAATAAATAAAATAAAAAAACAGCATCTGATGGAAACTGGGAGAAGTACAGTAAAAAAGTGTACATCTGACAGTTAACATTGTTTATTGATTGTGTAATCAGGTTCAAATCACTATTGCCAAGCAGAATGACATAAGGTATAAATTTGATTGTTTGTTGATTGTTTTAGTAGTTGACAGGGTAATGAAGAATGTACACAGTCAAGAAGAAGCTATTACATCTTGTTAAAAATATTTTTAATTTTTAACCTCCTAGGACCTGGCGTCCACATATGTGGACTTCCAATTTTCAGTTGTCTAGAGCACAATATTAGATTTTACTCTACAAGGGCCTGGTGTCCACTTACGAGGACATTATACTGCCTTTTAGTGGTGGAATTAAAGTAAATCACATTAAAAGTTAGATTCAAAATGGCTGCCAACACACCCAGAAATTCAGTTGGCCACTCCTGATCTAAATATCGAACAGGTAAAAAATTTAAATGAAATTTTATGGCTGATTCTTGTTCAGATATGTATATAAAAGTTTAATGTTGTTATTAAAGTCAAATTTTACAAAAGTTAGCAACTGTAAGGATTTACCATGCCGTTAAAAAATGATGTACACATACGTGGACAGAAGGACTTAGTTTTGACAGTTTTGTTGAAAATGTGCACAAATGTGGACAGCGGAGTTACAAACCCAATTCCCCAAAAAGTTGGGACACTATACAAATTGTAAATAAAAGCTGAATGCAATTATGTGGAAGTGCCAAATTTCAATATTTTGTTCAGAATAGAACATAGATGGCAGGTCAAAAGTTTAAACTGAGAAAATGTATAATTTTAAGGGAAAAATATGATATAATATTGATTGTAAATTTCATAGTGCCAACAAATCTCAAAAAAGTTGGGACAGGCAGCAATAAGAGGCTGGAAAAGTCAATTGTACTTACATTGCACTGCTATCTCTCTTCAAGTAGCCATGTTAAATGTACTCTGTGTCCGCCCACCGCTACTGTTTACTTACATGACCTCATATTAATATTATATGTTTCATTATGAATATTATATATTTCATATGCAAGCCTGTGTGTTTACTATTCTTCCACAAATACGTCCCACTTGACGTCACGTCCGCTCTTCTGTTTGGTAAGGTTTGCCCTGCCTCAGAAATGCGCTTGATGCGGACAGTAACCAGCGGATGAGTCTGCTTTCCAGGCAATCAATCAATCAATCATTATTTGTACAGCACTTTTCATACAAAAAAAAAACGCAACTCAAAGTGCTTTACATAGTTTAAAAACAAATCCCCAGCCCACCGCCTACCCCACAATAAAAAAGAAAAGAAAAAAAAGTGCATAAACAAATATTCAAAACAAAGCAAAACAGATGATCTAAGGCTCAGCACAGGGCAACCTAGCAACGAAAACGCTATCTTGGGGAGCCCTCTGCGCCAAGAGAGGGCCAAAAGCTGCGGCTGCAGATCCAACATCAGCTTCTGTCGCAGAGGGCTCCATTTGAGGAAACACGGGCCCAAGACCATTAAGACACTTATACACTCTACTCTACAGAGAGGCACAAGATAGGGATGTCCACTGTCCCCTTTATTATTTGCAATATTTATTGAGACACTTGCATTAGCTATACGCCAGGAAAGAAGGATTCAAGGAATTCACTCTGGGGTAACAGACCACAAAATTAATCCATATGCCGATGATATTTTACTTTATTTAGAAAAGCCTGCTATTTCGTTAGGGGAAGTATTTAACTTAATAACTAAATTCTCACATTTATCAGATTATTCTATTAACTGGACAAAATCAACATTACTACCTATTACAGAAAATTCATGGAACCCTGCAAGCCAGGACCCACACTACTCATTTCCTATAGGTAATTTAAAAAACTTTGGCATAAAAATCTCACCTAAATTAACTGATTTAATTCATTTAAACTTTACTCCACTTCTGGATAGCATTTATAGTGACTTGGAGCGCTGGAATAATCTTCCTATATCTCTAATAGGACGAATAGCCACCATTAAAATGAGAGCTTTACCCAAAATAAACTATTTTTTCTCAATGATTCCATTTAAACCTACGTCTAACTGGTTCCAGTTGTTGGACTCGGCCATTACATAATTTTACCGGAATTTCAGAAAAGTAAATCCAAAGGAGGTCTACAGGCACCAAATTTAAGGCACTACTATATAGCTAACCAGCTACAATATATCATACTATGGGCACAACCCAACAGAGATACTAACTGTTGGCTGGAACTAGAACAGAAGGATTGTAATAACCTTAGACTTTTAGATTTACTCTTTATTACAACATCGATTAAGCAACACAATTGTTTTAAAAACCCAATGATTTCCGCCACCCTGACTGCCTGGTGGAAGGCACTAGAAATTACAAAAGCCCAAGTGGAGCCCTGCGGGCTTTCTCCCCTATGGCATAACCCCGACTTTCAATTTAACAACCAATCGTTTTATTTAGGTGTGTGGGAGCAGAAAGGAATTACACATCTCCACCGTCTTTTCTCAGATAATATGTTTATATCATATACATCCTTGCTCCAAAAATATAAAATAAAAAACAAAAATAATTTTTTTACACTATCTGCAAGTTAAAAGCAATTCCAACACTTCTGGGTACGCTCCAACCGCCTATTTTAGCTAAAGATATTACCAAGCTTTCTCCGACAACAGCAAAAAAACTCTCAAAAATATATACAGTAAGTTACTTTCGTATACTGATAAAATGTCTTTACCCATCTCGAGATTGGAGACAGACTTATCTATAGCTCTGGAATCTGACTTTTGGATTTAAGTTTGTGAAAACGTATTTACAACTTATCCAATATAAAATTATTCATAGAACATACATTACTCAATATATGATGAAAAAAATGGGACTCTCAGACTCCGACATTTGTCTCCAGGTTTTACAAAACACTACAGACACTTATTTTCATGCTTTATGGTTATGCACTCCGGTTATGTATTTTTGGACTAAAGTCTTAGAAAAACTTTCCGCTATCTTGGACTGTAGGATACCTTTATCTCCAAACTTGTGTTTGCTAGGTGACCTAACAACAACTGACTTACCACGTAAACAATTTCAATCTACACTTGTAGCCCTTACTATCGCGAAAAAAACAAATCTTGTTAACTGAAAAAATAAACAAACTCTGAATATCGACTAATGGTCTAACCTCCTCATAAATCACATTTTAATGATAAAAAAATATCTAAGCCAATGCAAAGATTTTAAAATTGGTGCAATATGCTCCCGTCTTCCAGTCTTAGTCAGGACACAGGCTGTTGAAATCTGCAGTAATTGTAGGTGTGATATGTTGTTTTTAAGAAGACCGGAAAGTAGAGGATTGCAGTAATCAATTCTGTTAGTAATAAAAGCATGCATTAGCGTCTCTGTATTGGGAAGAGAGGGTCGGACTCTGGCTATGTTCTTCAATTGATAAAAAACTATTTCTGTTAAATTTTTAATAAGTGGAATAAAAGCCAGCTCTGAGTCGAAAATAACACTCAGGTTTTTGACCTGAGGTGAGTCTTACGTGCCGTGTGGCACGCAAGTGATGTTAGGGAGCGGGTAGCACACATGAAGGAGGGAAGTGGTGGAAAAGGGAGCACACTGAACAAAACGGGTGGACATGAGGTGGGACAACCCATGAATGGGGCACCCAAAGAAATACTGACTGCAGAATATAACCGATAGATGTTATGGCGAACACTCTAATGAATCGTGGATAATGAAACAAGCAGGAAACAAACTATGGCGAACAGTGCACTTCATGAAAAAGAGTCGGACTAAACAAAAACACAAAAGAGGCATAGGGGGTGGCAAACTGAACGAACGAACTGGAGGCAAACACACAAAGCCAGCGCCCCGCTCCCGACTTGACCACCAGCCTTTTAAGCTGTGGCCACTATTGACCAGAGCTGGTCCCGCACCTGAACCCAATGAGGCAATCAGCGCTTTCCTGGCCTGATTGGTGAACCGAGTCGGGGAAATGGTCCACCAATCAGGGAGGAGCGCTCACACCGTCCGCTCACACCGTCCGCTCACACCGTCCACACACACACACACACACACACACACACACACACACACACACACACACACACGTGGGCCGTTACATGAGGGCTGTAGGGACATTGCACATATTTTAGTTAGGACTTTCTCTCTCTGGGCCTTAGGACCGATAATTAAAACTTCAGTCTTGTCCTGGTTAAGCTAGAGAACATTTTTATGCCATCTATGATTTAATGCCATACAGTTAAAAAGAGCATCCATTAGACTGGTTTCATCAAGAGACACAGAGATGTACAACTGCGTGTCATCAGCATAGCTATGGAAATTCACTCCATGTCTCCTAATGACACCGCCAAGAGGGAGCATAGTGAACATGAGCTAAGGACTGCCAGTTTATTTTGAGGTGTGTTAAAGTGTCTCACTAAGCAGTGAGTGCATTAACAAAGTGCACACATTTCCAGCAGCTGTCATTGCTTGTTACAAGTTGTCCCGCTTGACAAAGTATGTTTCAACTGCCTGGTAATGTGTGTGGAGGCAATCAGCAATTTCTTCAGGAGCTGTGCAGTTCTGCAAGCAGCAGAGTTCACATTATGTCATTAGCTATCTGTGTAATAATAATACTAGGACAGCCAAAGCCACCTTGTAATTTGTATGCTTTCTTTGAAGAAAATCTACTAATGTGGCATTTTAAAAGATGCTCTACGTAATCAAAAGGCTGCAGTGCTGCTGTAAATCAAATATTTACTCAAACAGCTTTCAATAGCTTCAATGGCAAGTAGTGAAATTCCGAGTTAGCCACAGACGTGCGTTACTAGCTGTAATTGTGAGTGGAACGCCCTCACATATTGCCCTTCATTTGTCTTCCCTCTGAAGCACTTTGAAGCATGTCATTTGTAGTAGTAGTAGTGTAGTTTTTTGTATGGACTTTTTGCATACCTGTTGATTATATCCTTGGTGGTGTCTTGAGGTATATGCAGCTGTTTAGGTGACAATCCGTGCTGCTCCATTTGGTTAGGGATCAGGTGCCGATGACTAATCTCCACCTTCTCCTCCTGCGTGTAGCCTGAAACACTCATTTGGAGATATAGTTAGTTTTTAGAAGAATGTCAAGAATATGTCTTCTAAACTACTGGACTTATTATATTGCATACTTTCAAATGCACATCCACAGGAAGCAAATGTGAAAAATATACAGTACAGTACTTTCTTACGAAACTTGCTTGACTTCCACGTTGGGTTTAATTCCAACTCAGTGACAATGTGAATGTGAGTATAAAAGTTTGTATGTCTCTATATGTTCGCCTCCTTGATTGACTGGCGACCAGTCCAGGGTCAAGTCTACCTTGTGCCCAAAGTCAGCCGGAATAGGCTTTAGCTCACCCGCGACCCTAAAGAGGATATAAGCTATAAAAAATGGATGTATGGGTGGGGATTCAGAGGTGCGGACTCGAGTTATGTGACTTGGACTCGAGTCAGACTCGAGTCATTAATTTGCCGACTTTAGACTTAACAAAATGTTAAAAGACTTGCAACTCGACTTGGACTTAAACAACAATGACTTATGACTTCACTTGGACTTGAACTAGGCATGGGCCGATAACCGGTTTGACGATTACCGTGGTTTTAAAAAGTCAAGGTTTCAATAACCGCTAATACTGCCTGTCACCGGTAATGAGCTCTTCTTGCCGAGTTAGGTAAACGACCCAATTTTAAGTTAATTGCCTTCAATTAACTTCTCCTAATCTATAGCGAGTGCACATGCAGTCTTGTACTGACGAAGAGGAGGGAAGAAGAGAGAGAATGTGGGGTGTTGGGGATGAGGGGAGACGCTTATTGTCCTTAAAACAAATAAACAAATAAATTAATTAATGAATTAATTAAAATGTAAAAAAAAAATCTGGACTATTGCTGCCTTCATGTGGTTTCAAAATTATGGTAAATATCACATGTCGAGTAGAAAATTGCACATGAACTCCCCCTCATGTGGAATTTCTACTGGACAACTGGGAATTTATTTTGATACCCTAGTTTCCGAGTTGAGAGAACTTTTCAGGTTCAACATGGCGGAGAGGGCTGAAGGATTTGTGAATGGCAAGAAATATTAACACTTACAAGGGTGTTCAAGTCCGCTAGCATGTTGTTTTAAAATCTACACAAATACGTAGCAAACAAAATTCAATGTCCTGTCCTTTACAACTCATTATTTGCTCATTAGCTGCTATGTGTATTTTTTTTATTTTTGCTATAACAACAAAAGCACATGAACAGAACTCAGTTGTAATTAGGAGTTTCCAAGTGGTAAGGTCGATCTAGACAGGATATAAGCCACTACTTTTTTCACCTGTATTTGACACTGCGGCTAATACAAAGGTACGGCTTATCCATCAGATCACAAAGGGGCGCACTATGAAGGAAGCACAAGAGCGTCAGGGAGAGCAAAACAAAACCAAGTGAGCCCAAATACAGTAGGAGAGACAGAATGAGAGCGAGACAATTTGCGCCCTTATTATGGAAAAGAATGCAGCGAAAAACCGGTGCGGTAACATTAAAACACCTGCGGTTTACAGTTGGGTGTGGATTATAACAAACTTGAGTATTCCCCAAATTTAGCTAGCGCGGCTTATAGTCAGGTACGCCTTATAGTCCAGAAATTACTGTAGACATTTTGAGCTGATATATATATTTTTTGAATTTAATATGCAAAAGCATTTTCTAAAATAAATAAGACAAAGTTCTATTTATCTGATTTCATTTTATTTTTTTGCTGTCCTGAAAAGCAATCCGATCCGTGACTTTTGTAGTCCGTTGCACCACTAGTTGTTTGGGTACAAAAACTATGAGGTGGTCAACAAAAAATGAATTGCAGTATGTCCAAGATTAGATTACTGACGGAGAGGCAACAACTTCAAATTTTGTTCAACATCTGAAGTTGCACAAAGAACGATAAGTAAACGTCAGTTGTTTATCGGCTAATTATCGTTGCTAGCTGCGTAGTTAATGAGACTGTATACTCACTGGTAACACATTGCAAACACGGTAACCTGTTGCACCACGCCGGGTTCACTCCCAGAGTCCCTGACTCCTACTTTGATGGTTACCCGAAAGGACTTGAAACTCAAAGTGTAGGACTTGTGAATCGCTTGAAACTTGTCAGTCTTGACTTGGGACTTGACTCAGGACTTGAGGGCAAAGACTTGGGACTTACTTGTGACTTGCAAATCAATTACTTACTCCCACCTCAGGGTGGATTTGATGGATGATGAGTGCTTGCAAGGATGCATGGATGGTGACTATATGAGGGGCAGTAAAATAGTAATGAGTCCAGTTTAATTTAAACATTTTTTTTCATAAATTTTCACAATTTGTATTTGTAAAATAAATACTTGTTTGAAGGTTATTTAAAAAATGTTTTGTTTAAGCCTGTCCTCTTTGTGGCTGCTATTTTGGAAATGACACTGTTGGATGCCCATCAGAAGCGGGGTGTGTTGGTGTTTTTGCATGTCTTGTAAAACCAATAAAAATAAATTTGACAGAAGCAGAGATCACTGTGATTGAATTTTTTGCTTTTTTCCATGACCACTCTTTAAGACTCATACCCTAAGGGATGAGCCCATGTCTCATCCCCAGTTGATAAAAGATGAATCAACTTTGTGACACTAAAGAAGCTTCAAAACGGGCCTCCATGAGTGCATCTGTGAGTTGTGTTAAATTGTGCTTGTTACTTTTTGACTAATCCTCCTATGTTTGTGTTCAACAGCATCCGCCTGTTAATTTAGTTTTCAGAGCCTGAGCAGCATTTAGTTGAAAAGTTACTTGAGAAGACTTTACGACAAAAAAACTTTAAATTGTTCCATCACTACTATACAGCACACACATTTATTGGACACAAAGGACCTCTAACGGTTTGTACTTTTTACTAGGGACAAAAAGGTGAAGTTCCCAAGTTGTGAAGATCAAAGGTCAAAAGTAGAAAAAAAAGTTGTGAACAGTGGCAGGTATAGTTACAATGTGCTCCCACACTGTTGCTTTAAGCAATCTAGAGTAAATACCACAAAATGAAAATTATTTATGCCATATGATCTTTTACAATCAGCAGCTTTTGCCAAGTTTCTCTTCTATTTAAAACATTTATAAAAGCACTTTCAAATGCATTAAATAGCTGACATCTGACCTCCATATTCTTTCTACATAAAGCGGAAAGCTATATAAAAGTGTTTTACGATGCTTGGTTTTCGAGAGAAGGATCAAATTACTACAGTATAATTTTAAACTTTCTTTGATCCAATAACTGATAGTAAAACAACAACTGGCTTACATTGCAAACCATAGTATAATAAAAGTATATAAGTACACAGCAAACCGGTCAGTGTTAAATTTCTAGTGTTTGATCAAATCTGCATTAAGCAGTGTTATTTTAACACTCAGAGTAAATTTTCTTGAGTGTTGGGTGTAACCTGAATAGCACTACCTTGAGTTGACCCCATTTCCGGTGAATGAGAAACTTTCCAATTTTCAAAGAGAGTGGGTTCGATCCCAGGCTAGTGTGACTATGTCAAAGTATCCTCGAGCAAGATACTGAACTTCCAGTTGCTCCTGATGCCATGTCATCAGGAGTCAAAATGGAAAGTGCTTTTGAGGGCCGTGTAAGAGGGAAAAATGCTATATAAGTGATTTTTTTTTTTTAACTCTGACACTAGTGCAATACAGTCATAAGTGTTTAAACACCAGAGTTTTAAGTGTTTGGCAGAATTAAATGTTTAACACTGACACTAGTGTAAAGTACTTTCAACACTACTTAGTGTTTACCAGTGTAGATTTTTAACACTATACAGTGTTGGAGTAACACTGTTGTTGTAGTGTGAAAAAGTAACACTTTGGAAAGTGTCAGATTTACACTCATTGGTGTGGAAACATATAAACACTTCTCTAGTGTTAGATTTAACACTCAGTGTAAATTTAACAGTGGAGATTTTGTTGTGAAACAGAATGTGTTCAGTTGGGCAAATGTGTATTGATGTTCGATGACGCTGTCCATTTATTGTACAGTCACTCAATGTTCAGCAGTGCAGTGGCATTTTGTATGCAGGTATGTACTGTATAAATTGGTGTATCTAATTCTGATTGCACACACAGTTGTACGTGTGTTAAACTCATGTGTCATGTGGACTCGTATTTGTACATATGCACTTTGCTTGACATTAGTTCTGCCCTCTCTACCAAGACTGATTGAATGAAAAGTGTTCAAAGCGTAAACTCACCAGGCACCTGCAGCACCTCCATTCTGTCCAGCAGGGCGGGGGGGATCGTTGCAGTAGTGTTGGCCGTGGCGATGAAGAGCACTTGAGAGAGATCAAAAGCCACATTGAGATAGTGGTCTGTGAAGCTGTGGTTCTGCTCTGGGTCCAGCACCTAAGAGAGCAACATTTAGAGTCAGCTTATGTTTGCAAAGGAATTCAAGCATTGCCGACTAAGCCATTCAAGAAAGGATGAATCATTCTGTATGATCTTGTATTTGTTGTCTGGAGAAACCTTCGCATGGTTAAAAGCCAACATTTTTACATCCTCCCTGTCTGCACTTTGCCTTGGTGTGGAAGAGGTGTCCTGAAAGTTCACCAATAGGCAATTCGCACACGTGTCCGCTACAATGACAGTGTAATTATCAGAGCTGGGCTCTTCCGTCTCCTGTCGTTTCCGGTTGTTGATGACGCCCATCTTTCAGCAAGTGCACAATGAACCGAACAAAGCCTCAAATAAATACATGGACTGAGCAACAACTGAAGCATGTTTACATCCGTCGATTGGGGCGAGTACAGACGGTCCCTTTCATTTTGTGTATTTTTGCGAGGCTCTGCTAATTTGCCATGTCGGAAAGGAGAGAAAACTGCTGTGTCAAGTAATTCACACACATACCAGGGTAAACAGGGGTCATGAAATGTTTTAACCAGATGTGGCTCAATAGTACAAAAATCTTGTAACCAAATTTGAATGTAGTTAGCCATAACATCACGTGTTTATGAGGTGGCGGTTCTGCTTGTTTCGCCGCTATCTTTCTACATGTGCCGCTCATGCATGGACACGGCAGAAACATTGTTGCCCAAATAACACAAAAAAAATAACACTTGAGGCAAGATGTGTTTTTTTTATTATTTTTTTTACTTGAGTTGTGGGCATAGCTCAAATGCCCCCGACGCCGATTCAAGATGTCGAATTTGCTGGAAACGCCCCTCCGACATATTCCAACTCGATCCGACTTCACGACAGTAATTTATACACTGATCAGACGGCGCACGCTGTCGGCCCAACGCTGTCCGACTTCCGACTTCAAATTGGTGTATCTAGGCCTTTACACATCCCGGCCCAAAAATTCTATTTTAACATCATCGGTCCACAAAATTAGTTTCCAAAATGCATCAGGCTTGCTTATATGTTCATTGGCAAGAGGGTTTCTTCTGATGACTCTTCCATGAAGACCATATGTGTACAAGTATCTCTGTATAATTGTGTAGCACAAATCCAGTGTCTACCAGAATTTTCTGGATGTATTGTGCAGTCAAACATGGGTTTTGACTTGCTTTTCTCACGACCCTGCGAGTTGTTCTGTATATTTTTTTGGTCTTCCATTCTTGCTTTAACTTCCACTGTTCCTGATGACTGTCATTTGTTAATTATATTCAGAACAGAGGATAATGGCATTTGAAAATGCTTTGCTATCTTCGTATAGCCTTCTCCTGATTTGTGAGCAGCAATTATTTTCAGTTTCTGGTCTTTCCAGACAATGACTGTAAATACTGGTAATCTATGCCATTATCAGGTCTCATTTTTCCAAAGATGGCAATGCATGCTATAAACTGCAGGGTGGCCAAACTTTTGTGATAATACAATATACCTGTAATGTTTGTATACAGGTAGTTACCCCTATATTTTCCACAAGCAATTTTATTATATCAATAGTAATAACGACATTATGTCATGATTTCTGCATTATTAATTCAACTGCAATATACCACACTTTTTCGAAAATGACAACAACAATTGTGAGATTACAATATGTAAATTAGGGCTGAGTTTATGTGAGGTAAATTTGTCCAGATGACAATGAAATAAAATGAAACCGGTTTGAAAATACACGTACTTGTGGTCTTCGGTACTTGAACCTGGCCCCCGCTCTCCCCACGACCCCCTCTGCACCCTGATTAATAGTCCGTTCACCATGTCATCCTTCCTTTTTTTTCTCAACATGGGATGGGGGTAATTCAAAGTTGTTTTATGCGACTCGGGGGCAATATAATTGTTTTTTGGTGCCGAAACCGACAATATTTATGCATCCATTCTAGGACAGCAACAGAAGTGCTAACTCACTAATGCTCACTCCTATGACGCAAGCTGCAGATGTAAAACAATGTGTCATTGGCTTGACAAATGATTTTGTGATACTGTAACTAATGTGGGTCACTGGCCGAATGGAGAATTGAGAGATTAACTGTATGCAATTTGCATGCAAACATGTGTTGTTGTTTTTTTTGCATACAAACATTTATGCTTGGTAGCCAAATTGGCCACATGGGAAACATTTACCTCGCTGCTGCCTGTTTCACCTTCTAATTGGCAAGGTGCCAAACTGGGAGCGCACAAGTTCACTTGTCATGTGCTGAAAACATTTACCTCTAGCAGTGCAGCTGCAGGGTCTCCTTGCAGGCTCTTTCCCAGTTTGTCCACTTCATCAAAGAGGAAAACTGGATTATTGACGCCCACTGTCTTCAAACCGTTGATGATGCGGCCTGGCATGCTGCCTACATAAGTACGCCTGGAGACAAAATAAATATATGTTATTATTATCATTATTATTATTAAAGAACCATAAAGACAGGGGTTTGAGTGCAAGCAATTAAAGTTGCTGGTCACCACACAAATCAGTGCTAAGAAAGTTTCAACATTTTTAGGGTCCATAGCTCTGTAGAAACATTTAAATCTCGCCTTAAGATTTATTTTTACACTCTTGCATTTGGCTGAATTACAATGGCCTGTTGACTGCCGCTTCTCTTTTGCTCCGGTGTCAATGAACGAATTAGATACTGCTGTATGGATTTTTATTTTATTTATTTAACCATTATTTAACCAGGAAAATCCAATTGAGATCTGCAGATCTCTTTTTCAAGGGAGTCCTGGCCAAGAGGCGCAACACAACAAAACGTACAGTTAAAACAGTAAATTAAAAACAGCAGCAGGTTAATGACTTTAAAATGGCATCAAACTGAAACAAAGTTATGAGATCTGGAAGTTGGATTGTCTTTTGTAAAAAAATCCAATCTGTAGGTGCTCGATACTGAAAAGTCATCTTTCCTTTCTCTGTCTTGACAGGGAGAAAAAAGAGAGTAAGGTCCATCAGACGTTCGCTGAAGAGAAACTTTCAAGTATGGAGGGAGTGACCCTATAAGTCACGATCTCAATCACTGAGCCATCAGGAGCAACAATAGGGGAAACATTCTTCTGCTTGTTTTTACTATTAGAAAACACCATTACTTTTATTTGCTGGTATTTAAGGAAAGATTCAAGTCAGGAAAAACTACAACAAACAGTCGTGAATGTATTTTGTAAATTGTTAATGGCTTCAGTGAGTGTAGCTGCGAAAGAATTGACAAATTCTGCCCCGTATCAATTATATAAACTGTTAACAGGAGCGGGCCTAGAATAGATCATTGCGAAACACCACAAGTAACTGGCAGAACATCAGAACATTGGTCATTACATTTAACACTGAGTTCTTTCAGTAAGATAGTTGGAAATCCAACCAACTGCTTGCTCTGAAAGTCCAATAACCTTTAACTGCTGCTTCAATATCTGATGTTCTACAGAATCAAATGCTTTGGTCAGATCTATAAAAACAGAAACAAATTTCTGTTTTCTGTAAATAACAGAACAAACATCATTTACAACTTTTAATGCCGCTGTTATAGTGCTATGCTTTTCCTATATCCAAGAATTCTTTTGACAATATTGACAACTTTGAAATGGGTCTGTAATTGTTCAATATAACTAGGTCATTGCCTTTTAACAGTGGCGATACATAAGCAGATTTCCAAATTTTTGGAATAGTTGAAGTAGACATGGTAAATTTTAAAAGATATGTGAGAGGTTCTGCAATCACATCAGCAGCAGTTTTTTAAGAAAAATAGCTCTAAAAGATCTGGGCCATATGCCTTTTTAGTATCAAGACTTTTGAGCTCTTTGCACACCTCTGCTACAGTAAAGGGTTGGAAATTAAAGAAGGGCTGCTCAGGTGCAGAGGAGAAATGATCTACAACTGCATTAATGGATTGGTTCTTTGATGAGCTAGATGAGATTCGTTTTTTTAACAGCTTAGTCCTCACAAGGGTTGCGGGGGGCACTGGAGTCTATCCCAGCTGGCTTCGGGCAGTAGACGGGGTACACTCTGAACTGGTTGCCAGCAACCAGCAATTCAGCATTTAATGTTTGTCTCTAACAAGTGAGGATGTACCAACAACATAAGTCGGTAAAGACTGTGTTCTATCACTTACTGAGAGAGATTTAATTGTTTTCCAGAAACGTTTTGGATCATTCAAACTATCTATTGTAATTGGCAAATAGTATTCCGCTTTAGCTCTTCTGACTAATGACGAACATTTATTTCTTAACTTCCTAAATGTAAGACAATCTTCCTGTAGACCTGATAATCTTGCTTTTGCCCAAGCTTTGTTGTGTTCATTGAGAACATTTGAAAGTTCAGAAGAAAACCAGGGATTATCCCTTCCTTTTCTCCTAAATTTTCAAAATGGCACATACTTGTTCACAACAGTATAAAAATGTTCATAAAAATACTGCCACGCTAATTCAACATCTGGGATTAAACTAAAATGGCACCAATTACAGTCTCTCAAATCAAGAATAAATCCAGTCTAATTAAAATACTCTCTGCACCAATTGAACACCTTGGGGTTTAGAGGAGGACACACTTCTCTGACGGCGTCTTCTTGCATTGCTTCAACTCATTAAATTGACTCGCAATGTTGTAGTTAACATTGTGGCGCACCACAAATTGTGTAAATTGTTGCCCGCTCAGCATCCATTGCCCTGGTCATCCTGCGGCCCCTTCCAGAGGTTTCTTATATTTCCCTGATGGGGTTTAAAAAAAAAAGTTTTTCCTTGACCTCATGTGGTTCAGATCAGAGGATACCGTAAATATTTGTCAACTGTGGGTGTGTAAAGCCCTTTGAGACTGTTTTATGATTTAGATAATAATAAATTTGACTTGACTAGTAAGTAAGTGAGTAAGATGTCACTGAATCTGAAAACGTATTTTTTTTTCATTTTGGCTTTGGTTTTTAGGCTATAACCTATTTTTGTTTTTAAAAAGTTATAATAATACACAAGTTATTGTTTTCAAGCAAGTCCATAGAGTAGTATTTCATGTTTGATGCGATATGAAAGACGGCAATAAGTAAGTACAGGGAGTCCTCAAGTTACGGTGGAGTTCTGTTCTTGCGCTTGGCGATGTAACCAGAATTTTGACTTAAGTCGGATATATTTGTGCGACCCCGAAGAGCCGGAACCAATATTTCGAGTTTCCGCACGGATATTCATTGCTGATGGATGTCAGAGTGGAGCTAATTCAAACATAAACACAGAAATTTGACGCGTCTGATGGCGAGTCAACCTGCGGATGGACGCCCGTTGCTGGAGGTATCAACAACACAACTTTAAATAACTTTAAAATGGCGTGATTACTGTGGGAAATTGATGATAAAAGAAGGTGCTAAGGACGAGGCACGGGCGCCGTAAAGTCGAAACGACGTAGGACGCGTACGACGTAACTCGAGGACTCCCTGTAAAAATAATAATAAAATAAATAAATAAAATAGGCTGGCCAAATGGAACGAGGCTTCGGCGGTCTATGAGGCTAAAACTTGGCAAGGCGAAATTCTGGCGCACCATCCGGCGTCTCAGGAGAGGAAAACAGTGCACCATTAACACTGTGTACAATATAGTGGAGATGGGCTGCTGCTGACCTCGACTCGGGACGTCATGAGTCAGCGGGGAGAATACTCTGAAGACCCAATACCACCGACATGCCTTCCTTTGAGAAAGCAGAGTTTGGGAACTCTGAGGTGGGCTCTCCTATCTCTGGGGTCGAAGTTACTGAGGTGGTTGGAAAGCTCCACCGTGGCAAGGCCCGGGGGTGGATAAGATCCACCCGGAGTTCCTAAAGACGCTGGATGTTGTGGGGCTGTCGTGGTTGACATGTCTCTACAACATCGCATGGACATTGGGGACAGTGTCTCTGACAGACAGGGGTGATGGTCCCCCTTTTTAAGAAAGGCGAACCTCTTGATTTACCAGTCAATCTACGTTTCTACCCTCACCTATGGTCACGAGCTGGGTCGTGACCGAAAGAAAAAAATCCCGGATACAAGCGGCCAAAATGAGTTTCCTCCGCAGGGTGTCCGGCCTCTCCCTTAGAGGCGCTGCTACTTTGCATTGAGAGGAGCCAGTTGAGGTGGCTTGGGCATCTGGTTAGGATGCCTCCTGGACACCTCCCTGGAGAGGTGTTCTTGGCATGTCTCACCGGCGGGAGGCCTCAGGGACGACCCAGGACACGCTGGAGAGACTCTTTCTCTCGGCTGGCCTGGGAACGCCTTGGGATTCCGCCGGAGTAGCTGGTTGAAGTGGCCGGGGAGCGGGAAGTCTGGGCTTCCCTACTATAGCTGCTGCCCCTGCGACCCGACCCCAGATAAGTGGTAGAAAATGAATGGATGGATGAATAAAATAGGCAGTATTAGCAGTAAACAAATGGGGAAAAAAACAGGTGACCTCAAAGAACAATAACAATCAATAAATTAATTGTAAAATATTTATACAGTATTTAAAAAAACTAGAGCCAATTAAAAAAAATAGATTCTCATTTTCAGACTCAAAATAGTCCTAAAATTAACTAGAAACCATTAAAATATCTTTGGCACTCGTAAAAAAAAAAGTTATCCAGTGTTATATTAGTGTGAAAATCAGAATCACCACTTTTTGATGATTATGGCCTTTTTACCATGATACGGTACATCTGACAACTAACTTGGCCATGGTGTCTATTCATGGGATGCTGTCGAGAATTAAAACTCCCAAATCAAGTAGACACATCTGTTTTCCATTCAGGAAAAAGCGGGTTATGACACTAAAACAAAATAATGAATTAAATAGTTAACTGCTGAGTCCATTTAAACTCCACTGCTAACCAAAACTGCTGCACCACACAGCACAGAGACTATATTTGTCCAGAATAGTGATTTTATTTTTTCTTAAACTACTACTATTTCAAAAAGGCATTTCCATTTCTACAAGTCCTACTTTTATTTCTGCTTTAAAGCAGTGGTCCCCAACCACCGGTCATTTGGTACCAGGCTACACAAACAGTAATCTGCACAAACAGAAATCAATCAATCAATCCATCCCTCCATCCTTCCTTCAAATAATACTTTCCGGGCTTGTCTTGCCAACACACCGTACTGTTGTCGAATTCCACAATTTTTCTTGTAAAGAGGGTAAGAAGAATAGCTACCTTTATGATCACAACGGGGACATTTTGATAAACAAGACAAGAACATGTAGCAATGAAGGACGTTGTAGAAAGATACATAGCAAATTAGATTTTTTGGTAAAGAGAACATATAGCTGGCTTTTTTTCTTCTTTAACAACTTCAAACAATCTGCACAGCCTATGTAGCCACTCTCATAGTCTAGTGTTTGACTTATTTCACTCTCTTTGTGAATTGTATCTGCGTATGTGTATGTTAATCATGTGTATACTTTACACATGATTAAAAACATATGAGCTTTCCTGTAATGGACAGATTGATCTTCTTAAAACTATCCCCATTCACATAAACCTCAATAATACCATATCATACATGCCATGTCCATATCTTGGCATGTGAATGGGGTATATGCCACGGAGGAGGCGGGACTTCCGACTTCCTGGTTTTCCCACATCAGCTTTGTTTCTGTTTCCTGTTGTGGGCCGCGTCCCAGTTCTTGCGCTTCTGCCTTTGTGCTCCTCGGTTGTGCGTTCCCTTCGACGGGTGCGAGTTTGTAGTGTGTCTGTCTCAGTTGTCCGAAGCATTTCAGAGAGTTGAAAAGCCTTCCATTGGCAAGAGCGCGCAGTTGGGGGGTGCAGGGGTGGGGGGTGCAAGTCCGTGGCATCTACCCCATTTGGAATGACAATATGAATCTTCCACCTTAAGACCCAGTTCATCCATATTTATTCAGAAACAGCACTAATAGTGTCACATACACAAGAGATTACAGTGTACTCAAGAGCAAAATGCATTGCTAAACGTCTCAGTCACTAAAAAGAGCTGAAAATTGAGTTTGTGAATTTTCAATCTGCTTTTGAGATGTTTTAAAGCGCTTTTAAAGATGAACACTTTGTCTAAAAAAACAATGCCTCAAACACCATCCAAAATCGTAAAGTGATTTAATGCGGACTCTTCAGACGAATTAAGGCGTTTTAATTAATACAAATTGAAAAAGGTTGATCTAACATTTTTTTTAAAATAGGGAGCTCCAAAAATGTTGTGCAATTTTATACTCGATGAGTGGTCAGGCATCACCCAACTATTTGTAAACAAGCAATTTAGCAAAGTAAAATTTATTTTTGTTTTCCCTTCAAAGGATCGAACAATAATGCGCACATTGAAGTATTCATTACCGGTGGTCGTCTTCATATACTGTACTGTAAATAGGACTTTGAAAAGTCTTTATCTTATGTGCAGTGCTATGCCAAACAGATGTTCTTATTTAACAGGCTTTGCTTTCAAATACCAGGCTTGCAGGGAAATCAATCTCTAGTACTTCTGCTCTGCACAACTGCAAAGCAAACATAACCATGCCACAGAAACATGATCGCAGTGCCTGCACTGTGTTTACGCTTCAAATGGAGACTCTCAAATGATCTAATGAGTAGGTGTATGTGTAAATATTTGTCCTAACAAACAACCACCCACTTTTTATTTTTATTTTTATTTTTTTTCAACTGTTATCACATCATAACATATATGTGAAGACACAATGTTATTTCACTTATAAAATACGCATGGAAGACCAGTCATGAAGACATGATGAAAGATGGATGATATAATACAGACATATGCCTTCACCCCCAACAGTAGAAAGGTGCTCAGTACAGTTTAACCAGCACCAACAAAAACTTTAATCATCTGAAATTCGATCTGGTGAAAATGCTGAGTGGCTAGTAACACAGTGTAGCGGAACGAAACGGGAAACAGTAGCCACACTGCCTGGAGACGAAATCAAACAACGTGGTTTATTTTAGTCACTTTAAGGAGGGTGTCAATTAGTCATGTGAATTCATTATTTGCAATCAAGCTCTGTTCCTAGACCCTCCGAATAGCCGAGGTCCACCCTACCTGTGTCCTCGGATGTCCGACTGGTCACAAACACCCCCAAGAGCGATGCGGTGGAACTCTCTGCCCAGAGTCTTGGCGATGGAGCGCCCCACACTGGTCTTACCCACTCCTGGTGGTCCCACAAAGCACAGGATCGGGCCCTGATGACAAATCCAATCTTGTCATATTTTATTGTCTAAATAGAACGTAAAGTATCAAGTCATCTACTAGTGGAACCTTAAGCGAAGCTTTTAGCTGTCTCACAGCCAGGTACTCCAGCACTCGTCTTTTTAGCTTGTCCATTGCGTAGTGGTCATTATCCAACAATGTCCGGGCGGCTTGGATATTTAAGCAGTCTGTGGAGATTGTGGGATTGCATGATGACACAAACATTTTGTGATAAAGTAGAACTGCAAAAAATAACTTAAAAAAAAACTTCTCAGATGAAAATATAGAGATTCGGGCACATTCTAGTAATGCAGCGTTACACTTAATTGTGCCTCAATTACTTCAAACAGAATTAATAAACAATTAATTCCACACAGTTGACCAAATGTTTATTATTTGCAGAATTTTGTGAAACTACTTAAGTGCTTTTCATAAACCTTTTAAGGCGTGTGGCATCATGGGCCAAAGAATAACCCACTAAGCTTGGGAAAAAAATTAAAATCTCTTCTGATGTGTTCAACAATTGGCAATGACTACATTTGTAATCTACATTCTTTCTTTAATGGAGTAATAAATACAATATATTTGCCTATTTAAGGATTTAGTTTAGGATTAAACATTGTCCTTAATTTCCACCCCAAGTCTCGATGAAAAGCCAAATAACTTTGAGGAAACTACAATAACTGCAGAACTGAACAGAAATTACGTCCCTGAAGAACTAAATCAATCAACAACAACTTTAAAGTAGCTTTTTTGCAATGCTTGTTTTGAAAGAGAATGAGAGAGCAATTGTGGTTGTCGCTTCTCAAACACACAGCAAGATGTTAATACTCAGGGTATGTGCAAGCCACGTTACAAAAAACAAAAAAAAACTATAAAAAAAAAATCAGGCTAAGCCAATAAAGCGCATATTCGAATTTAGTCCTCTTCATTAATTTAATTTCCAGAGCATGTTTTTGTGCAGCTACTCAGCACATGAGGAGCCTCTACAGCAATTTGGAAGACAGGAGGATATGCAGCCGGTGCCCTGCTGCTTGCAAGGTACTCTCTCCGGTCAAATAAGGATATGTTTTTAGAGAATTTCACAATAAGTCACACGGACTTACTCAGGAAAGGCTTGAGTTTTGCATTTGTGACAGATGGAAACAACTTACAAACTCCAATTCTAATGAAGTTAGGATGTTGTGTAAAAGGTAAATACAGAATACAATGATTTGCAATTCCTTTTCGGTCTATATTCAAATATACATTTATTGTTAAAATTGATGAACATTATTGTTTTTTGCAAATATTCTCTCACTTTGGATGTGATGCCATTTAACTTACACTAGGCGTCCTCACTCCCGAGAGCCAGAGCCCTGCAAGTTGTAGAGGTTACCATCCTCTAACACAGCTGACTCATATAATGCGGTCATCAATAAGTTCTGCAGATGCCTGATAACGATCCTGATCTTTAGAATCAGCTGTGTTGGAGGACGGAAACACCTAAAACCTATAGGACTCTGGTCCTCAAGGACCAGGAGTGAGAAAGCCGGACCTACACTAAAAAAATGTGCAGAATTTACTCATCATCAAGTGGTTGCACAAAATAAAAATCATCTAGATCTAGATATAGTTTTCAATTTTTCAAGACTACCTACCGTATACTAATGTTTTTGATCAAAGATAAGTATAGTTAACATTTTTATTTTATTTAGTTGTTATTTTCTTGTTTAAACAAGGTTATATTACTGCATTAGGAAGTATATGGATGTTTGTGTTCAAAATAAACTAAGCAGGAGTAAGGCCATACTTTTTTATTACTGTACTGTATCGTATTGTGTAAAATCGTATTGAATCGTATCCCCAGGTTCACAAAGATACCCAGCTCTAAACACAACACTACTGTACAGTAGTGGTTTTACAGTTTTAGTATTTATTTATTCATTTATTTTAGTATTTATTTAGTACTTTAGTATATTGTAAGTATTTACAAGTCACTCAATATGTGCTGTGTGCATTTTGGGGTAGGGAGACTAGCTTTGGGAGGACCATCACGGTCATTTTTCATCTTCAAGTTTCATCTTTTATAGCTCATATTTGATTTAACTTCATCCCACTTAAAAGAGCATAAAGTGAAAATTTGTGGTGATGTTCTGCAACTGACAGTTCATTTGTGACGCTTTAAGTGGAGTGTACTTTGTTGCATGAAATTGACGACATCGAGGAGTGATCAAAACATTACATTATTTACAATACATTATTACATTAGCCTACATACAAGTAATTGCAGCATTTCACAACTTTCAATTACACTCAATCCGACTTGCTGTCAATCTGCTCTGGTTGGAGTTACTTGGCTAACTAATTCTCAGCCCCGGTCCTCGAGTATCCCCATCCAGCCTGTTTTCCATGTCACCCCAGACAACACAGCTAAGGATCGTTATCAGCCTTCATGCAGAGCTTGCTGATTAGCTGATCGTTTGAAACATCTGTATTGCTTGTGGGAGACATGGAAAACAGGCTGGATAGGACTGCGGTTGAAAACCACTGCTCTAGTGCATGAATGCATTTATTTGAATTAAAAGTAGAAATAGAAAAAAGAAAGAGATCCTGGAATTGAAGACTACTTCTGTTTGGATTACAAAACACCACAGTATTCAGACTACTGACGACGTTTGCTTTTGCTACAATGTAGGATGCCATAGTTATGGCGTGCGTCATTCTGATCACTTTCGTGTCGAATGGTCACATTAGACTGTATTTAAACTTTTATTGGTTGTTATGACCATTTTTATCAATATATATGGGCTCAAATTATCTTTAGAGCCATTAAAGAACCCACCACACAGTTCTCACCCTTCTAAGTACTTGTTAACTTAGCAGTACTGTACTGTGGCGACTCCTGAAGGAAAAAGCCTAAAGGAAAAAAAGAAGAAGAGGGTCCTGCTTTTATTAACATTTTATAAAACCTCCCAACTTAATTGGAATTGGAACCTTAATTGGGGTTTGGACTTCAACGTCAAGACTTTCCAGCCTTAGAAAAATCCATGTAAAATGTTTAACAAAATATGAGCCACTGATTACCAGGTGTTCTGTACACATACTCTCCTCCAAACGTATTGGAACAGAGAGGACATTTCCTTTATTTGTGCTGTAGACTGAAAATATTTGGGCTTGACATCAAAAGATGAATATGAGACAAGAGATCAGCTTTTATCCCCAAGTATTTACAGCTGGATCTTATATGCTACACAACTAACTCCGTCATTCACTTCCAGGGTTGGGAGGGTTAAAAATGTATTGTGATGCAGATAAAATTTACCTGTTAAAAAATTAATTAGAAATGTATCTTAAGTAATGTAACTTGATTACTATTAAGTTTTGCTACAATATATTTTTGTCTGGTCCTTTTGGTCTTTTTCCACTGACTCACATCAAGACAAAAATGTCTGCCTCCAAACTATAGCATATCATTTTAAAACCATACTGTATTTGTGGCACCTGGAATCAATGTTGTTTAGCCACTACCGTGTTTCCGCACAGACATTTGTCCAACTTCCTTGGAGCCATACTCACTTTCAAAATCTGCCAATGTTTGGAGTTGCTTTGAACAAAAAAATGACAACAATAAAGTTTCATGGAATTACTGCAAAGCAAAGCAAGTCAAGACAGGATGAAAAATCAACTCCTTGGAGCTTTTTAGCCATGTTAAAATGTTGATTCCTCATCAAAAACATTACCGAAGTGGTGTTTTTTTCCTCTAAACGGTCATTCTGTTCTCCAAGCACCAGCCCCTTCCAACCTGAGAAAACGAGTTGTTGTCACTGTTTGACGTCATTAGGTACAGACCCAGCCCCGCACCGCCTTTGCGGACTTAACACACGCCCACTCCTCCACCTCCAGGGGATAGTGACAAAAGTAGCTTTTATCAGTAAACATTCTGTCCAAATTAATTCAAAGCAATCAATTGTCCTTCACATTTGCAATGCCAAAGTGCAATGACAATTGGCCTTCTTAAAATCTCACTTTGACACTTGTGTAAACTACAAGTAAAACCTTTGCGCTGCAGTACCTAACTGAACAAATAGTGTAGTGGTTAGCGTGTTCGCCCTGTAAGCAGCAGGTAACCGGCTTGCAACCAGCTCAGGTTTTTTTTCTCCTTCTTCTCTCCTCTCCTCCTTTCCTCCACAATTTCTTGCGGCAAGGAGCCGTTTTGTTTCAATAAAGATTTGAAACACACAAAAAACAGTTATTACTCCGGCCTCATCTCATCCAACAAGGGAAACTCAAGAACCCTCTTCTTCGTCCTGAACAGACTCACCCAGCCACCCTACTCGCTACATCCCCACTTGTATTCTACGGACACCTGCACTTCCATGCTGGACTACTTCAACTAGAAAATTCACACGATCCACCCGCAACTCCACTGCAATCCCCCCCCCCCCATATCTGAAGCCCCTTCCCCCCGTTACCTCTTCTCCAGTTTTCTTCTCCCTACCAGCCCTGAAATTTCCGAACTCATAAGTAAATCAAAGTCCACAGCCTGTCAACTTGATCCACTCCCCACCACCCTTGTCAAATGCTGTCTCCCTTCTCCCCGTTATTTCTGCCATCATTCACTCCACTCTCTTCTGGAATTGAACCCCTCCTCTTCATCATTTATCTCTTGCTCCTCTGCAACATCTTCTGCAAATTCAATATCCACTTCCACTGTTTTGCGGATGACACCGAGCTCTACCTCTCTTGTAAACCCAACTCCACACTCCCACCTCCTTCCCTCACCTCTTGCCTCTCTGAAATAAAAACCTGGTTCACCGCAAACTTCCTCAAACTAAATTGCAATAAAACATAAGTCTCCCTTTCTTGGCACCAAATCCAACCTCTCCAAAGTCAACAGGGTTCCTGACCTTCGACAGCTACACAGTTTTCCCTCCCCCCAGGTAAAGAGTCTAGGTGTCATCCTCGACAGCTCACTCTCCTTCATTCACACATTTACACCACTACAGCACTGCCTACTTCCACTTTTGTAACATCAACAGACTCCGCCCCTCCCTCACCCCCCACACCAACGCCATTCTTGTTCACAGCCTCGTCACCTTCTGTTTAGATTATTGCAACTCCCTCCTCTTTGGCCTTCCCCAAAAGTCTCACCATAAAATCCAACTGGTCCAAAACTCTGCCGCCAGTATCATTACACAAACCTACTGACATACTGCCACATCACCCCTGTTCTCCAGTACCTCGACTGGCTCCCTGTGAAACATCGCATCAGTTACAAACTTCTTCTGTTTAGCTACATGGCCATTCACAACCTTGCCCCTCCCTACCTGTCTGATCTCCTTCAAGTGTCCATCCCTGCTCGCTGGCTCAGATCCTCCTCCACCAGTCCCCCCAGCTCACCTCAGCACCATGGTTGGCAGAGCCAGTGACTCTCTTGCCTCCTTCAAATCAAGACTCAAAACACACCTCGGACTACTCCACTTAACGTTTCCTGCTAGTTCTTACTTTTACCGTTTTGATTTGATGCCTTTTTTATTATTTTTTCTGTGCCCTAATTTTTGGGTTTGCTTTTAATTGTCTTAGTTTAGTTTACTCTGCCCTGTAAAGCGTCCTTGGGTGTCATGAAAGGCGCTGATAAATTCAATTTATTATTATTATTATTAAGAATTGATGGCGTGCGTGGCCAAACGCAGAAATCCAGCAGCAGGCTGCAGCCGGCTCGCCAGGGGCGCGGCAAACCACACGGGGAGAGGCGGGGTTTTACTGAACTGGACGTTTTACTTCTCCATTACAAAAATAACCAGCAAAATACCTAATATTTCATAAAAAATTACATCGCCAAAAAAAGGCGTTCTCACTAGATTTTTTTTTTTTAAAGCAAGCAATGGCGATAATTAAAGTGTGACTTACCTTTGCTGTATTTGCTCCATGGAAGCTCTACCATTAAGTCCAAGTAATTTCGAGTGAGGGCATATTCAGGCATAGACTGCGGCATCTTCTTCAATCTACATCAAGATGAAAATTTGAAACATCTTTTTTTAATTAACAAGGACTAATTCAATAATCACATAATCAGGGTTTGGACTGGAGTAAGCAGTACTAATAAAATGTTGATAATTTTATCAGTTTCAAACTCAGTGACGCACATTGTCTAGTCAGTGTTTTCTGCCTCGAAAACATGTCCACTCTTAGCACACACAAACAGTGTCTCGCAGAGAATTAAAATCAACCTTGATTCAATTAAATAATTCAAATTTAATTTATTGTTAAAAATATTGAGAAGCACACATTGCTACACGATCCAACTGTAGTCATTGGCTGGCTTTTCAGTGACTGTTGATAGCCAAAATAAAGGACTTAAGAGGGCGGCTGTGGCTCAGGGTGTAGAGACGGCCGTTCAGTAACCAGAAGGTCAGCTGTTCGATCCTCGCTCTCCCCAAGTCATGTGTCATTGTGTCCTTGGGTAAGACACTTCACACACATTGCCTCCAATGCTACTCACACTGGTGTATGGAAGGTGCAAATGTTTGGTGGTGGTCAGAGGGGCGAATCTGTGGCTGTTTGAGGTGATGAAATTATGTACAGTTTCAATAAAATGTAGGCCAATTAATATTCTATGGCAATATTGTCTTGTTAAAGGCCATCAATGTATTAATATTAAATGTCATACTTTATGGGCTCAAACTGGAAATATGTGGGGCCTGCTGAAAATAGAGTCTGGGTATCAAGTATAAAAAAAAAGGGAGAGTAGTTCTTGAGAACATGGACAAGATTGGTGGCCGGGCCTCTCTCTCATCTACTTAATGCTTTGCATACTCGTCAGCATGTCTAGTTGAGCAATGACGTCTGATTTCTTGAGCACCACAACTTTCTGGGCATTCAAGACGGGCTGCCCCTGTGCTCAACCAAGTAAAAACATTGAGTCTCCTGTTTTTCTTCAAACTAGCTGTTCTCATCGCCAGCCTTTCTCTTCACAGCAGGTTTTTAAAAAGACATGACTCAGACTACGTGACTGGATACAAGGCTCAAAGTAAGAGGTCTCGTATTGCAGTTTTCGTGTCAAAATGTGGATTGTGTGAGACAAATGGACATATTGACACTGCGCTTACGCAGGGATTAAAAAACACTACAGCATTGTGTCATCAACAAAAGAAAAATGCGCTGTTGTTGCACCTCGTCACAATAAATATGCCTTGACAGCTGGAATGTGTAGACTTTTATTTTTTAAGTGCTGCAGGAAGTGGTATGTGAATATTCACAACGTGTCTTACAAATAATGCACAGTGCAAGGCCGCTGTGAACAGCAATTCGCCGACACTTCTATTCTAGAACAATTCGAAAAGATAAGAAAAGCTTAAACACACTCATTAAATCGCCAAGTTAACAAACATGCACTCTGCCATTGACAAAGCAAGTAAATGTTGGCGAGACTAAGGTGGCACCACCATCATCTACATTACTACACTTGATGTGAGCGGCTAAACGTTAAGCTGTATGTCTGATGTTCGTTTAGCATTCAGTTTACATGCTCAGACTATCTATCAAACAATCTGTCAAAAGATAGCGGCTGCATTTGTTGGCACTCCATACGGCTGTATTCCTCTACTGTCTTTGTTAAGGACTGTCTTTAATTCTAGTAGGCAATGGAAGAACAGCATTTCCAACAGCTCAAAATGTGTAGATATTTGTCACTATGGAGTAATGGGAGACGTTTATGTGGCATAAATGAATATTCACAAAAATCTAGAATACACCATATGTATCCTGGACATAATTGGATTTTCTTCTTTGTTAAATATTGCTCTAGAACCTCGTTGCATAAATATGAAGCAATTGAACCTAATTAAATATTTCCCTTGCTAAAATATTCCCTACTCGAGTAATGTTGCATTAAGGCCATTAATGCCTTTTTTTTAATGGATGCCTTGTGTTTTGAAATGAAATGCATATTTGTGTTTGAAATTGCACCAAAAAAATGAATTATATATATATATATATATATATATATATATATATAGCCATGAGCAATGTGAATTTAAGATGGTCATTAATTATTAAGTAAAATGTTTTTGTTTGTTTTTAGAATTGCTCTTTAATCAAGTAAAAATATATTTACCCAAATATTTGATTATTTGATAGAATTTTCAGTAGGATACTCAAATACTAAAATACTCAATAGCTGCATCCCTACAAGCCCATCAGTTATCCAATAGCCGTCCAGTTTTGCGCAGTAGCACAACCCAATCTATGAAGCAGCGTCTGACTGTGTAAATAAATAAATAAATAAAAACTGCCCTGCCACTGCAGGGATAAATTAGAAAGAAGTTGTGTCAGTTATTTGTGATAAGTAGCTGATTCTGAACAAAACATGAAGGTATTGTAGCGCATAAATTGTACACACAGCATGCATCTGAATTAATTCTACTTCAAATCAAAATGGACAGCACCAACTGCCTCTGGCTGGAACTATTCATAACAGGTGTAGCCTGAATATCAACTTTGTTACCAGAAATATTCCTATACAATGAAAGGTCCTCAGATCTGGTGGACTGCCAAAACAAAACTCTCCACTGATATCACTTACATTTAGAATAATTAGTTTTAGAGGCAGGCAGCCTGGGGTGTTCAAGGCTATCCTCGGTGTAATTATTTGTCAGTAACTAGGTTATATGTAATGGAGCTAACTTAGAAATAACTTATCTGAAATTTTAAATAATGAAATATGCAATTACAGTATGAATTTAAGACCGACTAAACTAAATAAAAAATAGGCCTTAGGGCGTTTAGCAGGGATCAATATAGAAATATAGTGCTTCAAGTGTTCAAAATCTGTTTGGGGGGTATTCAATCCAAAGATTTACAGTTTGATTTCATGAGTGGAAACACATCGCTGTGTGGGGGTTATTTGGCCTTGTTCAGAATGGCAGCCCAAATCCGATTTTTAGCCCAGTCAAAGCACATTAAATCAGATTTTTGCGGGACGGATTGAAACCACATGTGGGAGGTAGTTTCATATCCGATTTGGACAAGATGCATCTTAGTCTGACCAGCTCAAAACACTCACGGCTTTGATTTGACTGTCCGTGACGTCACTCTACGTGTGCAAAAAACAATGTCAATATCCAATCGGTTTGCTGACCGGCTGGTTTCTCGCATGCTCAGCAGTCAAATGCCTTGACGGCTCCACTGGCCCATCAGCTCTGCTCATGCTCAACTGGAAATACAGTGACAGTTTACGTTACTTACGCTGAAGCCGGTCTCGCTACCCCGTTAGTCCTTCACGTGCAACCGGAAATAGCGAATAAGTGCCCGGCCGTAGTCAAAGACATATGCTCGTTAAAAAAAGAAAATAAATAAATAAAAGAAAACCGCTGAATGCGCTTGCGAGGAACGGGAAGTACGGAGTGGTAAACAGCGTCACACACTACACGCGCTGGGTGCTGCCTTCGTTCAACGTCGTTGCTCCTGCAACCTGTCAGATGGGTCAATAATGTGGCTCAGTCTTAACACGGCCAGATCAGATTTGGACACTTGCTAAAAAACAGTCTGGACAGTCAGCCCAAAAAATTAGATTTGAGGAGGAATCCGATTGGAGTCAGATTTGCCTGTAGTCTGAACGCAGCGTTTAAAACTTGCTATAATGACAGATTTACCTTTTGAGCTCTTTTAAACAAACTCGGAGAGCTGCGTCTGGCATGTTAGCCACATGAACCTTCCTCTCCAGGGACGCTGTATCATCACCATCATCTTCGTCATCTTCCTCATTCAGATTGAATTGTCGGCCCGGAAACACCACACCTTTGCGCACAGATAGCACCTAGGAAGACAAGTGGTTTATAAAAACATTCTTGATTGCAGATAATGATATGCTTTTTACCTTCTTTTCCGGGGCAGGCATTATTTTCCTAGTTTTCTGCAGCAGTTTAAGTCCTTCTATCTGTCTGGTCAGCATGGGCAATGTTTTCTTAAAACGCTCCTCCAAGCTAACAGCATCAAGTACCTTTATGGCAAAGTTCAGTTACAAACATTATTGTGCACCAGTGGCTAGATTTAAATATTGAGGATTATCATACAATTTTCTTCTTTATGAGTCATTTCTGCTTGCTGTGTATCTCTCCGCTACCAATCCCGTCTTCCTGGCCCTACCCAATATTTGTGTCTCTTAAACCAATCATTTTCTCATTTAATTTTGTCGTTTTTTTTTTTTTTTTAATCTATAAAAACCTTACAAATAAATGCCAAAACATGCAAGTTCTCCAATAGAACTTAATTGAATTGGCAGCACTGTGGTCATCTTTGTTTGTGTGTATTTTCTCCAAATACTATGGCTTATTTCCACATTACAAAAACATAGTTTCAGAATCATTTAAGACTCCAAATTATCCATAGATGTGAATGTGAAAGTGAATGGTCATTCATATGTGCCCTGCGACTTGACTAGAAATTAGTCCAGGGTGAGAGGCTGGACCCTAATAAGCACAAGTGCTATATAAAAAAAAGGTTGGATGTAATTAATATCTATATATCTATTCCAAACCGCTTATTCCTCACTAGGGTTGCATGGGTGCTGGAGCCTATCCCAGCTGGCTTCAGGCAGTAGGCAGAGTACACCCTGAATTTGTTGCCAGCCAATCACAGGGCACACATGATGAAAAACCATCCACACTCACAATCACACCCAGGGACAATTTAGACCAGAGGTGCCCAAGTCTGATCCCCGAGAGCTCCTATCCAGCCCGTTTTCCATGTCTCCCTCGTCCAACACAGGTGAATCCAATTATCAGCTCATCAGCAAGTTTAGCAGAAGCCTGATAACGAGCCTGATCATGAATCAGGTGTGTTGGTGGAGAGAAACCTGGAAAACAGGCTAGATAGGGGATCTCCAGGACAGGACTTCACCCCTGATTTAGACACTTCAATTAACCTACCATACATATTTTTCGGGATGTGGGAGGAAACCGGAGAACTCGGGGAGAACATGTAAACTCCACCCAGGAAGGCCAAAGCCTGCACTTGGTCTCACGTCCCCAGCACTGGGAGGCGGACGTGCTAACCAGTCAGTCACCGTGCCGCCCTATAAGTAATATTAATGGTAAATTTGTACATCCAGGAGTCACCTCACCTGTAATTTCTCCTTGTTTGAAGTGCGTATCATGGAAGCAACTACGTCAGGTAGAGTTTCCTTGGGAAGGCTGTCCAAAAGGCGTCTGAATTTGGCCACAACTGGAACAGACAGGTCCAGCATACCTAACAACTACACACACGCATACACACACACCCTGATTATTAGAACTACTACCACAGTTAAGCATCTTTAAATGTATATAATCCAATCCATTATAGTATATTGCTGCTGTCAATACAGTACACCTTTGAGCTTGCTAATGTTGTCTAAAGACCACCTGAATGACAAATTACTTGACAAATGTCCAAATCTGTACAAAAAAAAGGAGAAAGGTTTATGACCAGTGACAATTTGGTTTCAGGATATACACTGGCAATTAGTAAAATCACACATCCCATATCTTAATATCAGATATGTAGCTGCGGATGAAGTAAGGTAACATCTTTTCGGGGTCTGAGAATTCACCAGGGAAAGAAAAGGCGCTTGAGAGAAGAGAGACAGGGGCTTCGCAATGACTACTTCCTGCGGAAGGGGGCAAATGAGTCGAATGAAGTTCAACAACTGGACAAAAACCATAGCTTGGAGAGCATCAGCACTCCTGTCATAGAAGAAGAAAACTCAAGCACAGAACAAGCGGTGGAAAAAAAACATTAGAAGTGGAACCCAACCATATTACCCGACCTGTGGGTGAGCAGAGACTCCCAGGCCTACAAACTGCGTGCGAAGTGGCCCGGTGCGGCAGAAAAAAAGTTGTGGGAAACGGTGAATAATGATCTGACCCTGTCCCTTGAACAACTTTGAGGCACAGTGGAGAAGAAGCTGGAGAAAATGGGAAACATCATCTATTAATACGGAGCAGAACGATTTGGAGAGAGGCTCTGTACCACTGGAACTGTTCTAATATCAGTTTTTCCTGGCTCAAATTAAGGCAGAGGTGGTATCATCCTGACTATGATCGGTGACTACCGATACCTAGTATCGGTAGTCACCGATGTATGTATCGGTATCAGTGCCAATACAGTCTTATTTTAAGGTATCGGTACTCACGGCGGTGACCGATCCCATTATCGGCCGCCCTCCTGCGGCTGTTTTATAATCAGGGACAAGAAATTTAAAATTATATGAATACAAAGTTGCCATTAACTTCATGCAATTGTCAGGAAAAATAATATATTGGGATATATATTGTGTATGTATTTCTTTAAAATCATATATAATTTATGGGAATTTTATTTACTAGTGTTATCAGTATTTGGTATCAGTAGCATTGACTACTCAAGAGTTGCGTATCGTTCGGTAAGAAAGTGGTATCGAACATCCCTAATCCTGACCATGTGCAAAAACTTGCATTTATTCTGTAAATTCAATTGACTTGCTTTCATTGTTCATCCTGACCGCTGGTGATCATGTCGAAGAGCAAGTCACTGAACCCCGATTCGCTCCCAGTGGACCTGGCAGTGCCCTGGATGGCAGCCGCCGACCACTAGTGTATGAGTGTGTGTAAATGGGTGAATGTGAGGCTTAGATTGTAAAGCGCTTTGGGCACCATATGGTGCAGTTAAAGCGCTATATAAAAAGCAGTCCGTTTAACAGTAATGCATGGCAAAAATGAACCACCAAATTGCCTGATGATCGAGGCAGATACTGTATTAACGCATAACAGCATAATTTTACAGATACCCCCCCCCAAAAAAAAAGGTGGATCTGTTGGTTTTTGACAGATACAACTACTATGCAGACATCTTTATAGCTTTATCAAGATGCATTAATGGGGTTGCTTGAGCAGTTAAAGCAATGTCCTAAAAACAACACGTACTTGTAGAGCTGTCTGGTAGAATTTTTGGGACAATTCCTGCAGCTCTCCATCTTCTGCTGAGACACCGTCTGCCTGGGTGGTGTACTGTTCTTGTTTATCCAACTGTTCCACCTGCAAAGATGGACATACAGTGCCACAAAAAAGTATTTGCCCCGTTCTAAAAGTTGTTTGGTTTGTTTTTGCATATTTTCCTATTTTAATGTTGAAGATCATCAAACAATTGTACGACAATGTAGTTTTTAAGTATCGATTTGATTTATTAAGGAGAAAAAATATTTAAAGCTACCTAACCCTGTGTGAAAAATACTTCCACCCTTTATTAACCATGACTTCATTTTGCAGTTCATTTTCACTGACCACACCCAAATCTGATTACCTCCAGACTTGGTCAATCAAGAAATCACTTAAATAGAACCTGTCTGACAAAAGTCGGCCAAAGATATATAAAAAGAAAAAAAAGAAGCTGAATCAAAATGCTGTTATTCAAAGAAATACAAGAACAGATTAGAAATAAATGACGTCTATCAGTACTCTGGAAAGAGTAACAAAGTCATCCCTAAAGTTTTAGGACTCCAGCGAGTCACGGTGAGGGCCATTAACCACACATTGAGAACGTATGGAACAGTGGTGAACCTTCTCAGAGGTGTCTGACCTACATAAATGACCCTTAGAGCACAGTGACAACTCATCCACGAGGTCACAAAGGAATCCTGGATGTCTCAACAACAGCTGGCCTGCCTCACCTCACTTGAGGTCAGTGTTCATGACTCAATGAGGAAGAGGAAGAGATCCCCCCACACACACACAAAAAAAAACACCCATAAAGACTCATCTTACTTTTGTAAAAATAAATAAATAATAAACATCTGATGATTTCCAAGACATTCTGTATGGACTGACGAGATGAAAGTTGAACTTTTCCGAAGGTGTGTGTCTGGTTACATGGCGTCTGGGGCACAAATCTTTTTTTGTAAAATACTTAATTGAATTAATGGCTACATGATGAAATTGCTATTTGTCTGCAAACAACAAATTTACATTAATACAAGTAATTAAAGTAAAGTAAAATGCATACATAGAATTTACATTTTAAATAATAGGAGTAGTATTGTTAGTATTTTCCTATAGTGCATACTAAATATAGCATAATGACCAGTGCCATCTGTGCCCATGCATGGAGTAAATGTAATACACAACAGTATTCCAGAAAAAAAGAACATCACACCAACAGTTAAATATGATGGTGAAGCACACTTGGGTTCTGCAGCAGGGCAACGATCCAAAATAAAACAACAAATCAACTACTGAATGCCTTTAATAAAAACAATAACAATAATTGATGCTGCTAAAAGTGGCCTACCAGTTATTAAGTTTGGAGGCAATCACTTTTCACACAGGGCCATGTAGGTTTGGAAAAAAAATTCTCCCTTATTAATAAAATCCTTCATATAAGGAATACATTTTATGTTTACGTATGTTGCCTTTGACTAACAATTTAAAGTTGTGTTGCGGAGGTTGTCACTTAATTTTACTCATGACTGTCACCTCTGGCCTAAAGCGTAATTGCTGCCTCTGTGTCAAACTCATGCATGGTGAGTGCAAGTAAGTGCGCTCGAATATACTTAGTTTTTTTCAGTTTTTTGGGGGTCTGAGCAGGAGTTTGGTCTGTTATAGTATTTTTCAGTTTCTATCCCAATTGTGTCATATGCTAGCTAACACAACACTACATGTCCGCGGTGACGAGCATGATGTCACCCGCTTTGCACTAGACTTGCACTGGGAACGAAAATAGAGCCCACAATTTTTAATCAACAGTTCACTCAGTGCTGTTCAGGACACTTTTAAGTTTGTAAAAAAAAAAAATAAATAAAATAAAATAAAAATGTTTTGAACATATATAGTACATACTGTAGAAATGCCATGTAAAGCCATTCACCTCTGCCAGAACAAAGGGTCGTTCCGTCAGCAGGCTTGACACACTAAATCGGCACAATCCAGTGATGAGAATGGTATAATGCGGTTTTGGCCAGTTACTGCCCACTACTTGCACTGCAATCCCAGCTGTACCAATCCTGCCCACAAAGAGAGAGGTGTCATGTGTCAGAGGAAGTTAGCAATAATATTAAAAAAAAAAATAAATAAAATAAAATATATATATATATATATATATATATATATATATATATATATATATATATATATATATATATATTTTTTTTTTTTTTTTAAACATCAAAAAAAGAAGGAAAAAAAAAGTCAACTTGGCATTGCTACTGTTTCGTTGACCCTACTCAGATTCCGTAGACTTTTTGTTCAGGACAGAGTCAAAAGTGACTATACAAACAGCACATAAGAAGGATGGTGTAGAGATTTGAATTCAGAACATCTCGAACGACTGTAAGATGTGTTATAACCACAAAATCATGTGCTTCCTGACTCTGAAACAAATTATTCTAACTTTAACTGCTCTTAAAGAGAAATTTTGTGTTGTCATCAAATTGGAACTAGACCAACATCACCAGAGATTCCGCTGTATACTGTGGATAGCCTAAATTTAAAAAGAATCCTGATTTCAGGTCACATCCAGGCCAGCTGAGCAATTTATATGAATAGTTCTTTTGAAGGGCAGTATAATTTATTCAATTAAGAAATTACAAGCAAAGAGAAACAATTCCGTGCTCTGGGCAACCACCAATTAGCTCTTAATAAAAACATAAGAGCATATTTTCTCCACACAACCCAAATGAGGACAACCAGTATAAAAAGTGGATCAATGATTGTTCAGGCCAGTAGAAAAGAAGGGAAACAACAGAGAGGCCTAGTGGCCAGTTTAAAGTCTATATTTGTGTGCTTGACTGTGTTGCACAGTTGCACAATTCAGATCTAGATTCCTCAATTACAAAACAAAAACAAAAAATAAACACAAACATAAAGCATAAAGTTATAGAAAGTCATACAAGAGGTTAGGAAGACTAACATCGATGCAGTGAACTTTTTCTTTATCAATTTGATTAATTTTTTTATTGTAAGGATGTTGTCCTTGTCCTTTGTTATAGTGTGTTGATGTTTGTGATCAAAAAGCACCATTTATTAACTACAGGTAAATAAAATCATATTTAAGAGGCTTGGATATGAAGATATGTAGTTTTTTATGCTTACATACACTTTTTAAAAATACATACTTGTATTTCTATATACAAAATACCTGAATAATTACAGAAGTATTTTTTAAATGCAATTTTACATTACTTTCTTTCAGGTCAGAGGTTTACATACAGGAAGATTACTATGACTTTAAACTATTTGGGGAAAAGGCAGATTATCATGTCTTTAAAAGCTTCTGATTCACTTACTGGTTTATTCACAACATTTAAGTTAACTGGATAAACACTTTGAGTAACATCATGAGAAAGTCAAAGAAATCAGCCAAAAATATCAGGAATAAATAAAATAATAATAATCACATTGTTCAAATGCAGGGGCCACCAACGTGGTGCCAGCGGGGTAGCTCTCAGTTTAAAAAATGTTGGTGATCAATGTTCTAGTGGTTTATGCAGTTTCAAATGTAGTCCTACCTCTATGGTAATGAGCAGAAACAACAGCTCACTCCAATTGCAAAATTATAATAAAACACTGCCTTTACAAAAATTCTGCATGACAGCAGACATATTAATCATGTTGTGGCTGTAGATCATATATTTAAGCGGAGTACGCAATATTTATCAACTTTACTTGTGCAAAGTGGGGAGGTCGTCGGTGTCCTTCTCAGGGTCCCTGGTGTTGGGAATCACTCCAATAATAGTGCTTTTGAGCGAAGTCCCCTTGAGCAAACGGTGTTTGATCAGGTGCATGTTCCGAGGAGTATCTACGTTTAAGCGGACGGTCGAGCCAGGAAGAAGTACCCGTTCGTGGGTCAGAAGCAAAGGGAGACAGCTCGGCATCTTAATTCCGCCCAAAGAGGACATTTTTTTTTTTAGTAAGTATTAGATTCACTTGCCGTCGAACGTAGACAATACAAAGTGACGTTAATTATGTTGACGAGTACCACAAACTCTGGCTAATTGTAAACATCCAAAGTCGCCTTTAGCTGTCAAACCTATGAGTCAAGAGAAGTCTAATCATTTCCTTTGCTATTTTCAAAGTAAAACAATCATTGGTGACAAGTTTCCATGCAACAGGAAAACACTGTATTATCTTGACTTCCTGTGTACGTCCGGGTTTATCATGGCGAGTCGTAAGGGTCTAAAAGTACAAACAAATTGTGACTTTTCAGCCTGTTTAACCCCTGGGCGTCATTTTATTTTGAAATGGCTTGGTCAGAACCAACAAAAAGCCAAAAAATGGTCAAATAACGCCCAGGGGTTAATGTCAAAAGGTAGGTTTTGTGTTGCTAAACAATAATAAATTATATGCATGCATAAATTGCATACATTGATTCCTTGTATTATATAATTAATAAAATAGTATAATTGTAATTTGTAAACCTAGTAAAATGGTAAACCCGTACAACTGTACAAAGTTATATTGAATTGAATAGGTTGTTTTCCTGTTTCTGTGTCTGGAACATTTTATAGTTTACAGTTCAAACTAAACTGAAAACTGCATTGTGTCAATGTGAAATAAATTGTGCTAGTTAACACACATGTACTGCACTTAAATGAAAGCGTACTAAGCATTGGCATTTATTATCATTCATTATTGTTGTGTACATTTACCGTAATGCAGTAATGTGTGTCAGAAATTTAAACCACAATATTGCATTCTTCAGAGTAAACGGTACTGTATTAAAATAGTAGGCTACTGAAAAACATTAAATCACTTCAAATCACTGTAGACACATCTTAAGTTGATAAAAAATAGCAATTTAATTATACTTCTTTCATAAAAGTATTGTCACATACAGTTGCAGTATATCCATCCATTTTCTTAACCGCTTGTCCTCACAAGGGTCGCGGGGGTGCTGGAGCCTATCCCAGCTGGCTTCGGGCAGTAGGCGGGGTACACCCTGACCTGGTTGCCAGCCAATCGCAGGGCACACAGAGACAAACAACCATCTGCACTCACAATCACACCTATGGACAACTTGGAGTTTTCAATTAACCTGACATGCATGTCTTTGAAATGTGGGAGGAAACCGGAGTACCCGGAGAAAACCCATGCAAGCACGGGGAGAACATGCAAACTCCACCAGTCGCAGTATATATTTCCAAATATAAAAATATATATACTGAATATAAAATAAATTCAGTATCCTGTCTACAAAAAAATGTGTTCTCTGTTAAAAAAAAAAAGCAAAGAACAATCATTCGGACCTTTCTGTTGTCCGTTGTCATTCAGAGGTGTCAAGTAGCACTTCATGATAACAAACCATTTTTTTTAGTACACTTTAAAAATGCTCATGTTGTTACAAACATGTATGATTGCATTTGATTGGCATGTGACTGATAGTGAGTAAAAATACATGCTGCATTTACAGCGTCAGCAATACACATAATTCAGCAATTAATATTACGTTGTGCACAGAGTTAATCCCATAAAAGGTGTGAAAAACATCACCGAGTTTGATTTCAGATACAAAGTATGACCAGCAACCATAACCCCATATCAATGTAATGACTGACGTTGGTGTCACAAAAGTTATATATATATTAGAAGTTCAAACTACAAGTTTTTCCCTTCAAATGTATGTGCCATGCTGTCATGCACTCCTGGAAGGATTCTTCCATGATTCTCCCCGCAGCTCTTTCATCACTGCCATCTTGATGCCATCCACATCTTCAGGTTAGGTGAGTAAGGTGATTACTCCAGCACTGCAATATTCTCCTCGGTCGAATGTTCAGGGCATTGTAAGCAGATGGATGACAATGATAAAGCAGCAATAAGTTATCATAACACAACTCATTTTTTCTCAAACACTAACGTAGAAAATCCCGCAGGATCTCTTTGTAGACATGCTCGTTAATCATCTGGCCCGAATCGAAGGGGACAACTTGTAGTTTGGGTTTGATATATATCTTTGGTGAACACAGTGCTGGAAATTTTATGATATGTCTCATATTGATGAACAAACACATTATATACTGTAGTTTAACTGGAAATAAACATATTTTCTATAAACCTTCACAAATAAAAGTGTGTTCCTATACACGATATATGGATGATAAAAGTATCTGAAGCTTACAAACACTTGTGTAATACTGTACCACATTGCATTTTCAGTGAATTTTCAGTCTGCCACTTCTGAATGTTTGAATAACTTGGGCTTTTTCTTCTACAACATATCATAAAGAATTATTCCATAATGCTCGCAAACAGAATAGTTTATTTTGCAGTACTTGTTTTCCATTCATATATTTTTACACCAAATTAAAACATTTCTATGAGACTATAAACAAGGACACAAAAAACTGACTGAACCAGCATGTCAGAATAAAAATACTGTATGTCAAAAGTATGTCAAAAGTCTTGTTATTTCTGTAAGTGTCAAAAACCTCACCGTACTGTGATATTTGCAAATAGAGCCTGAAATGAATACATATGTTGGTTATCTTTTGATTCTTGCTTACCTTGGCTTGATGATTTACATTATTAGGCCCCTAGACCGTCCCTGTGATGATTTACATTACAAGTGTTTTTGTTTGTTTGTTTTTAAAGAGAATTTTTGCTGAAATAGCTAGCAAAAGGCAACCTTTTTAAAAAAAATCATGTCATTTGTCATCATTCGTTATTGGACATGAACTAATTTATTTTTACAAGTGCTTAATATTTTTTATCAGATCACTTTCACCACTCAGTGTTACAGCTGCCCCAAATTAAAGTCATTGTTAATTACGTCATTATTCAAGTATGTAGTAGCTCCTTACCCAAAATGGTATTTGTAATGATAAATTAACGTCAGAAGAATTAAGTCCTGAAGTTATGAGAATTATGTCTTAAAGTTACAAGAAAAATCTCTGCATTGTTGAGAGGATAAAGTTGTAATTTTACAAGAAAAAAGGTATCATTTCAGGAGAATACAGTTGTCGACCACTAGTGTGTGTGTGTGTGTGTGTGTGTGTGTGTGTGTGTGTGTGTGTGTGTGTGAATGTGAGGCTTAATTGTAAAACGCTTTGGGCACCATATGTGTAGTTAAAGCGCTATATAAATGCAGTCCATTTGTTACAATGTTACAAAAAATGTGTAAAGTTGCAACAATTAAAGTTGGTACAGTTTTTATCATAATTAAAAAAAAAAATAGCAAAGCTACTATTAAAAAAAACAATGTCACGAGAAAAACGTTTATGGCAGCAATAAAATCAAACTCCCCGCAACTCACTCGTGTCTCTCTCTCTCTCTCTCTCTCTCTCTCTCTCTCTCTCTCTCTCTCTCTCTCTCTCTCTCTCTCTCTCTCTCTCTCTCTCTCTCTCTCTCTCTCTCTCTCTCTCTCTCTCTCTCTCTCTCTCCTCTCTCTCTCTCTCTCTCTCTCTCTCTCTCTCTCTCTCTCTCTCTCTCTCTCTCTCTAACACACACACACACTCAGTGCTTGACATTTAAGGTCATCTACACCTAAATTATTAGAAATGGTCATGAATGCAACACATGCACACCACCTGTTTTCTTTTGTGGTCATAATGCACCATATTCTGCCATGTGCGGAAGAGCGAAAATGCGCAAAGTTGCTCATTTTTATGGCTGCTCAAAGATTCCCTTTGACATAAGTCTGTTATTGACACACCTTGATACTAGGGTGGAGCGAACCCTTAAATGTGGGTGTTCCCTGTCAAATCTGGGCTTGCGCTCTGGGTCGACTAGGACACTTTTTGTCTCATGCACGTCAGAGAGTAGTAAACCACGTGCCCTGGGAAGGCAAACCGATTCACATGGTTATTCATTCATTTTGAACTTGATGCCATCATTTCCCCCCCAAAAAGCCACGACAGAGGCATGTTTATTACTTACATTGCCTTTCCTTTTACCTACACTCAATAATCATTTAGGACCCGAGGACACTAATTGTTGAAGCTTTATAGGTGGAATTTGTTCCAAATCTTGCTTGTTGAACAAGTTCTGTTGCATAACAGTCTGGGGTCGCCATTGTTGCCACCACACATTTTCAATAAGAGACAGGTCTGGATTGTTGGCAGGCCAGTCTCATAGTCAAAATCATTTACTACGATAATCAACATTATGAACACGGGAAAACAAAGAAACGTTTTCCAACACTACCTAGTCATGCTTCTATAACACATGCAGAAAGTGGCATGGCATTCTCAACTTTCACAGCTTTTTTGTAACGTGTTTTAGGCTTCAAATTGAAAATGAGAGAATATTTGCAAAAAACAGTAGCGTTCATCAGTTTGATCAGTAAATATCCTGTCTTTGTAGTGAATACAGTTGAATATAGGTTAACTCGAACTTGCAAATCATTGTATTCTGTTTTTATTTACATCTCATATGGACTGAAAACTCATCTCCATTTTTGTTGTTTTTACCTGTGTGGCCCTAAAATCCTTCTTGGTGTTGAACTTTAGATACATTTTAATGAATAGGGGAGCAATTTCCACTTTAACTGTTATTATTCACAATTTTTTGGGAAGCAATTATCTCTGTTGTGTGGGTTCGGGTTATTTTTTTCAGTATTCAGGTGAGGTTTACCAGTTTTTGACACACTGACATGATATTGTGACGTATATTTAAAGTATTCTGCTTTTCTGAACACATTCTTTTTTTTATGCCGTGCATTGATTTTAAGTTGGTAAACTTTAATTTTTGAAGCATCAATATTCCATGAATTAAACAGAAAAACATGATTTAAAAAATTTATAATTTTGTTTTTATTCCATCCATCCATCCATTTTCTTGGCCGCTTTTCCTCACTAGGGTCGCGGGGGTGCTGGAGCCTATCCCAGCTGGCTTCGGGCAGTAGGCGGGGTACACCCTGAACTGGTTGCCAGCCAATCGCAGGGCACACAGAGACGAACAACCACACTCACATTCACACCTAGGGACAATTTGGAGAGTTCAATTAACCTGCCATGCATGTTTTTTGGAATGTGGGAGGAAACCGGAGTACCCGGTGAAAACCCACGCAAGCACGGGGAGAACATGCAAACTCCACCCAGGAAGGCCGAAGCCCGGACTCGATCTCACGTCCTCTGCACTGGGAGGCGGACGTGCTAACCAGTCAGCCACCGTGCTGCCCTTGTTTTTATTCTATAAGTTAAATAAAACAAAGTAAAACAGTATTGCGTATTTGTAATGCATTGCTTGTCTGCTTTACCTTTGGCATGTTCACTATTGCAAATAATCAAAAAATGCAGCTGTATGACCTGGATTGCCAGTACACATCGATGTATGTTAAATATGTATTGTAAAAAATAATAATAAAAAAATACACATACATGATTTGTTCGACCACTGTCAATAAATCAATAAAATATCAGACGCAATTGACTATTTTTGCGCATATTGTCTTCAAATCATGTATGTCAAGCCGCTTCTAATGCAAAGCAAGTGCACAGTAAAACTGGACAGATTTATAATGATGTTGGGGTTTTTTTAACACACGGAGCAAAATAGGTAATAAAAGCATAAGGTAACCAATTATGCTTTTATTAGCAGCAGAACAGAGGGAGAAAAAAGTAGTCTTTAGAGATGAAGTTCACAGACATTGCAGTCACAGAAAGTGGCGAAGTACACTTGTATGGTTGTGGTACAAAGTCAGCCGGTCAAATAAAAAATCCAACGTGACACACATTGTCTGAGACTAATTCAACATGAACCAGGCAGGCGCATACACAAGAGCACATGGCGGGCTTTTGAAGGCAGATTCCTTGGAAAGCATTGTCCTCCAGAGTTCAAGTTAACCCTTCACTGTGGATAAGGCAGATTGTGGCATGTCCTCCATTCCAAAAAGACTCCATCTTAGCAAGGAGGAGATATTAGGGTCAAATGACTTATACCATATTATCCAGCAGGCTTTGGGAAAATACCTAATGTGGAAGTGGATTGTCCTTCAAGATCCTTCAAGGTCAAGGGAAATAATACCTATTCAGTATGATGAGGGACGACCTCACCCCAGGCCTCCTCTCAGCTATTTGCCCCTAAGGCTTTCTTCCTGCCTTTCTGACAATGGGAGGAATCCAATTCTGGAAAACAAAAGAAAATATTTGTTCAAACAAATTCAGATTTTTATATAACGAATTGATGTAAAAAGCTACAATGAAAACAGTGTGTTTGCATTTGTGACTGTTAATTTGTGGAACGTTAGAAGTTGAATACCTGAAGTTAAAAAATTTGGAGATAACTAAAATTATCAGGAAAAATATGCCTCTAACATCTCACAAAACTTCAGCTAAGTGATTGTGTAACAGATTAAAGCCACGCGTATTTTGTTAGTTTTTTGTTTTTGCTCGTGCGTAGTCTTCTAACATAAAGCTAAATACAGTTTAAAAAGTTACACAGTGAATCAAAACAATGCACATGTAGTGACCAGAATTATTATTGTTTTTTAATTTCATTTTTCATTTTGTTTTTTTAAATATAATTATTTATGTAGAGGGGGGGCACGGTGACTGACTGGTTAGCACGTCGTGCTGATGGCGTGAGATCGAGTCCAGGATTCGGCCTTCCTGGGTGGAGTTTGTGTGTTCTCTCCATGCCCGTGTGGGTTTTCTCCGGGTACTCTGGTCTCCTCTCACATTCAAAGACATGCATGGCAAGTTAATTGAGGGCTCTGAATTGTCTTAGGTGTGATTGTGTGTGTGGATGGTTGTTTTTCTCTGTGAGTCCTGTGATTGGCTGGCAACCGGTTCAGGTTGTAATCTGCCTACTACCTTTTGCCGGCAGTCCCGCGACCCTTGTGAGGAGTAAGTGGTTAAGAAAATGGATGGATTAATATTTTTGAAGAATTTTCAGGGCAGCTTTGTTAGTTTTTGCCCCCCCCCCCTCCTCTCCATGCTTATTTTTAGTTTAGTAATGGTTATAGTATTACCATAGTTTTTGTTTTTAAATTTTTTATTTAGTTTTTAATTTGTGTAAGATTTTGAAAATAAAACACCATAGTAATTGTTATGTAGTAAAAATTCAACAAAAATATTAATTTAATTTTTTTTTTAAAAACATCCATCCACAAATCAAATACGAAATATATATAATTTTTTTCAATTTTAGTTACCGGTAACTAAAGTAACTGGTAGTGACAAATGGTTTTATGATGGCAATGGGGATTAAAAAAAAAAAAAAAAACTAACTAAATCTTTCAAACAAATTGAGGGTGACCCAGAAGAGATTGTGACTGAGATCTCCGTTTCAGCACTCCTCTAAACGGCAGTGATCTGTTTATATTACAACAGTTGGTAAAAAATGAAAATAAAGAATCATCAATAACAATCAAATGCTTTGATTTTTCCTCATGAATGTCTTATTATCATATTGTCAGTGTTTCTCATTTTGAATAATACGAACAATCCTCTCTATTGACGAAGAAAACATTTTTTTCCTGCATGATATATGCTCACGGGCGGCACGGTAGCTGACTGGTTAGCACGTCCGCCTCCCAGTGCTGAGGACGTGAGATCGAGTCCGGGCTTCGGCCTTCCTGGGTGGAGTTTGCATGTTCTCCCCGTGCTTGCGTGGGTTTTCTCCGGGTACTCCGGTTTCCTCCCACATTCCAAAAACATGCATGGCAGGTTGATTGGACACTCCAAATTGTCCATAGGTGTGATTGTGAGTATGATTGTTCGTCTCTGTGTGCCCTGCAATTGACTGGCAACCAGTTCAGGGTGTACCCCGCCTACTGCCCGAAGCCAGCTGGGATAGGCTCCAGCAACCTCCGCGACCCTTGTGAGGACAAGCGGTAAAGAAAATGGATGGATGGATATATGCTCACTTTCACTATGCATGTTTTAAAACCACCCATCCATGGATTGGGCAAGTTCAGTTTGCTATCTGACAGTCAAAATTAATCTCAACCAGCCTCTCCAGAACACCACAAAAACCCTGATGTTGGGCTGAAGTACAAAGAAGATTTGGGGATTTCAGCAAGTTCCCAAACATTTCAAGTCCTATAATATTTGCAGCCACATTTCAATGAAAGCACAATAGCACATTAATTCAGCTATGTAAATAATTATTTCAGTGAATCGATGCACAAATAATCTGTGATCTATGTGGGCTGGAGGAATTAAGGCACGATTAATTCATTGCTTGATTGGAACAACGATGTGCATGCTGCGATCGCTGGATGCCCAGGGGAAACTGATAATAAATTGTCCTGGGGGGTAGGTTATGTTCATGTCAACTGTATCAGAGAGTTCATGCATGACGTGCGCACTGGATGACATCGCACTTTGTCTCCGCACAACCCACAGACGAAGGTAAACTTCATCACACTCACCCACCCCTGTCAGGGACCATGGGTGCCCCCGAACCACACACGCGCGCACACACACACACACACACACACACACACACACACACACACACACGCACACACACACACACACACTCACACTCACACTCACACTCACACTCACACACACACACACACACACACACACACACACACACACACACACACACACACACACATATACACAAAATGATGCCCGATGCACCGTACGCTCCCGGGGGTTCCAAATAACTTGCTCGTCCTAATTCTCATTTATGGGCCATGACGCGTTTTACTGTGCAATAAGTTAATGTCATACCATGTTTTATTTCCTTTATCACCTGAGTGCATTTATCCAGACAGTAGGCCTATTTGTATCCATTTCCCTGACAAGTACCTCATATGTCGTCTACGACTCAGAGATTCTCTCCGCCCTCTTTGCAATGACTTTGGATTTCTTAAAGGGATTGCTGCTACCATAGTCAATTGGAGGCGTTTCTCAATGCAAACGAGACCAGACTTGCGAGAGCGTGGCTGTTTAGAACAGGTGGGATTTATCAACACACGTGTGCGTACGACAGGCGTCTGCACGTTTGATAAATCTATATTTTTTTGTACTTACGCACACTCTAAGTTTCAGTCACACACATGAATTTAGAACTTGTTTCATGCACTTTTTGATAAATGAGGCCCCAGCATGGTCTCTTTGTGGGCCGATCAGGTTCATCACACTAAGTTATCTCATTATTCTATATGGTCTATATGGACTTTGGTCAACAATATGACTGGTTCCTACAAGGTTATGAGCATTGAATTGTCTGAAATACTCGCCTCTGTGACAGACATGCAACTATCGCTTAGTGGATGCAATTGTGAACAGGTTATCTACAGAGCTACATCGCTAAAAAGAAAAGAAAAAAAAACAAACATCCTACAACCTGACTTAAAAGGACCCTGTGGCATTCCCAGGACAGCTGTGAGACACATCCCCTCAATCATGTCCTAAGTCTATGCTCTCTTATTGACGATAACCTAGTCTCCATCAGGTTGCAGGGGGGAAGCACAGTGGGTAAGAGGCTAACATGTCTGCCTGACAGAGGTTCGGGGTTTGTGTCTCGACTGATGTTTGAATTTTCTCCCCATGCTTTCCAGGGTTTTCTCCTGGCACTCCAGCTTCCCCCCATATTCCGAAAACATGGCTAGCGACCAATCATGGGTGTTGCCCACCTCCCGCCCCAAATCAGTTGGGATAATAACCTAATAACACACACCAGTACTACTAACCAAGACGGCGAGTGAAAGCAACAAATAATCCACTAAAGGCTGCAGGGAAGGAGGGAACAAACTAGAAGCAAACTAATGAGATAATGACAAACACCTGGATATGAGACAAGGGGCTGAGGGAGCTGATTGGAAAACACAAGGGGTCCGGGATGACGAGTACAATGACAATAAAGAGACACATGACAACTAAAATGAACCAAAACCAAACACTGATCATGACACCAGCTGCACTGTAAACCACGCAAGACTTCAAATTAAAAAGTTATATACCAAGTTTGTCTTATTTCTTGATAATTTTATTTTGAATATACATGTTTTGCTGAGAGGCTATTCTTTTTGGGTAGTACTTGACACCAATGATTATACTACCACGCTGAACCTAGAGTATGCATTTGGTCACAAAAATGTTGTGATGGTTTTTCACAGTTTCTCGCATTTAAAGTAATGCATAAGCATTATGCATTACTTATACATATTGTAGCATTGGCGAAAGAATCAGGCCAAGTGTGGAGCTCTTTTTAATGAACAGTTTTTAATGAACAGAGAGTGGGCCGTAACTACACTAGAACACAACGCTCAATCATGCGCGTAGCTTAGAACAACAGTCTGTGATCCCTTCATTGCCCGTCCAGATCGTTGGAAACTACTCAACCCGCGACCCACCCACAAGGGTTGCTACAATATCTACAACATATCTCTATTTTTTCTTACAAGTCTGACTCATTCCAAATATTCACTGCTCACATTGGGGGTGGAGCGGGCAGGGTAGACGCGCTTAGGACAGACCTATCACGCTCGTCTTTACATTTTCAAAATTGTGCTGGTAACATTAGTGATGTTTGACTTTAATGTAATCCCACTTGAAATATAAAGCATAAAGTGGAAATTTGTAGTGCTCATCTGACACACGGATTTCTGACATGCGTCGTTAGAAGACGTCTCATTATCCCAAAACATTTCAACCTGCTATCTCCTCGCTCCTTTGTCAATCATCTCCCTCCTAGATAGAGTGTCTGGTGGGAGGTGCTAGCATGTAAACAAGGAAGCGAGGACCTAGCAATTGAGAAATGAGATGAACCCATAGTAGCTAGTAGAGGCTTGTTTCTAGATAGCTGGCTGTGGCATAAATAGCACTGAGTTTGCTTCTATGGTTGACCGCCTTCATCCTGTGCATAAGTGACCTAAGTGTGTTGCGGCAGCCTTAAAATGCGGGTGTCCAGCCGAAGCTTTTTGGGATAGTCTCCGCAGTTTGCAAAATGTCATAAAGTGTGATTCTCAGTTTTGATTCAATGCGTTTTCATGAGGCGCAGAATCCCAATTTTGACCAGCAAACTGCGATGTGATGTGTTTATTTATGTGGTTCAACTAATAGATGTACTGTATATAGTTCACTTTCTGCTGTTGCAGTCACATTAGCGGAAATCTGACACATAGGAGGGGCCTGTTTCCATTCTGAGGTCTGCCATGACCCATATATAATCGAACCAGGGTCACCTACTCCGAGGACGAGCCTCGACACATGGTCGACACATGGTGCGGGTGCTCAACGCAGTGAGCTAACCATCACCCTGACATTGGAAAGGTTTATGTGACTTAAGAGGCATGTTTTTCCATTTAAAATGTGACAAATAGATGAGTAAACATCCACAGGTGTAAAGTTCATTATATCCTCAACTCTTATCTTTTGATCATGCTTACAAATAAGGTTAAATATAATAGACATCTAATTCTAAATTGATGCTGATGGGCTAAGTTGTCTTATACTCACGGTTCTGTGTTTCTGTGGTGGCAAAGCAATCACTGAAGAGGCAATGCATGGTGTGACAGAAATTGTCCAAAAGGGATTTTGGAGAAGCAAACCTCCATCTGGATTCTGGCACTCTGTCTGACTCCTCTGTTAAACAATCCCAAATGTCCTGTATTGCATCTGGAAGCTCCTGCTGGAACACCTGTACACAAACACACCGTTTTTAGTCATTTGCTGTATCATTGTGGTGCTGAGTATCTCATGAGAAACAGATCTGCATTGCAAGGTCAGATTGACACTTGAAATAATATTCACATTCTTCGACAATTCAACATTCTACAAATAAAACTAATCAGAACTAAATAAAAACATACACAAGGAGCTCACTCATGACCAATTCAGTGAGTTACAACACAATCAGCAGCATTATTTTCATTAGATCAGATTAGATGAAAATGTTATTTGAGGGCAAATGTAATACACGTGTCAGCCTCATGAGCAGTAGCAATAACCTGACTGCTTATCTAGATGGGCAGCTAGCTACACGGAGAGCACAGAAACTGCAACCTGTAATGACTACCACATTTCGAGAAGTTTTGGTTTATGTAAACCTGCATTGATTTGAGGAAATATTGGTCTTATTAACCACAATTTTGGGACACTGAAATTATTGCTCTTTGAACACTCATTGGGTATATCCTTTTGCCAGAATTATCACCAAATAATACATATAAGCAATTATTAGAAGAATGTTGTGCAATACAATTGTATTAGGAATATTCAATACCGCTTTTTTTCCAGACCGATACCAGTACGAGTACTCAACTATTGAATAGTCACTGATACCAAGCATCAATACCACTAGTACTTTCAATACATAAAAAAAAAAAAAAATTGGGGGGGCTTAGTTAAAGAGCAATTATTGTATGAGTGCAAACGGGAAATAATCATTTCACTTTATAACAAACGATCAGTTCCAGAGCTGACGAGTACAATATATAAATTCAGTTCTAGCCCAATTTGTCAGAATTCCCATATGTTTTACATTTTGTCAAGAACATTAACGCGGGACAATTATTGCAGTATATTATGTAATTAATTGAATAAAAAGAATTTTGAATACTGTTCAATTGCACAACATAGCCACTCTATCACCATAATCTCTAATAAATTATGGCTTCAATATTTGTTTTCTGCAATATAAAAAAAATATGACATATGGAGACACGAATGACGCTTTTCATTAGTGATGCACCGAATATTCAGCCTCCGAAATTTTTCGACCGAAAATGGCTTTTTAGGTTGTGGTGACGCAAACAAAAAAACTGCTGCAAGCAAGCGTCTGTATGAATTAAACAGCGAACGTGGGGTCCGCCTTTTCTTCTCGCTGGCTTTTCACCGTGTGAGTTTGCACCGGCAGATGATGACGTTGGCTGCTGTGGAGTGGTCCCTTGGAGACCGCCTTACCATTCTCTCCCCAATTGTGCATTTGTGTGTAATTTCCCACCCAGCACCCATAGTTGTGTCACGGTCAGAGCTTAAAAAATTATTTTAAGATTATAATAATGCTTAATTCAATGAATTGATTCCTACAATGATTCAAATGGATTGTCCCATGTTGTCATATCTATTCATGAAATACGTTGAGATCAACCAGCCACACACATCTACAGAGATGCCTTTAATACACAAATACAAATACACAAATATCGTGTTACCCAACCTAGGCCACAACTTAGACCCACTTTTAGGTGGTCTAAATTCTACTTTACTTTCTGCCACCAAATGGGGTATATGCCACGGAGTAGGCGGGACTTCCGACTTCCTGGTTTTCGCACATCAGCTTTGTTTCCATTTCCTGTTTGCGACGTTTGGGCCGCGTCCTAGTGTGTGTGCTTACGCCTTTGTGTCCCTCGGTTGCGCATTCCCGTCAACGAGTGCGAGTGTGTAGTGTGTCTGTCTCAGTTCTCCGAAGCATTTCAGAGAGTTAACACGCCCATCGGCGGGAGCATGCGGTTGGGGGGGTGAGTGTTGGAACTCGGCAATCAGTGGCGGGAAACGACGCTGATGTGTGAAAACCGGAAGTCGGAAGTCCGTGGCATCCACCCCCATTGTCAGGTGCGCCGGGGCAGGGACGTAAAATAGAGAATGTCCACGATCCATCGGAACACACAGCGAGGCGTAACGCTGTCTGCCTAATTTCCAAGTATGGTAAATTAGACTTACCAAACACTAAAATTAAGATGTGCCAGTTTTTATGCCGAGCACACATCCGCCAGTCTACAATAATAGGGCCCCATATGTGCAGAGAGTTTTTGACTTAAGCTACGTACACACATAAAGATAATCAGGCTGTTTGTGGCCCGATTTTGCTCCTTCCAGACCAAGGAAGACAAATGGCAAATTACCTTATCCCTTAAAATTAGCCCATGTTCTAGGTGTTTTAAGAGTGTATTAGTCTCAATAATAGGGTCCAAACCGGATCGGGGGTTATCAATTCACAATAAAAAACTGTGTGTGATGATTCCAGTGTCAGAGAATTGTGATGTGAACTGTAGCCAATCAAGAAGAGACCTGAATAATGAACAAGGAAACAAAAAAAGGAGGACCAAGCACTGCTGTAGAATGCTACATTAGCTTTGTAAGGTTTGTGTGTGTGTGTGTGTGTGTGTGTGTGTGTGTGTGTGTGTGTGTTGTGTTTTAATGATTAACATTCCATTAGAGGTTGATTTCATTTCATATTTTTGTGACATGTTATCTGAACAGCAATAACATTATATTTCTAACTTTTTTCTTCCAATTTTATAACACAATGTCTTTATTGTACACAGCCTCCTGCCCATTGACAGCTGAGGCAGCCCGCGACCCTCATGAGGATAAGCGGTTTGGAAAATGATGGATGTTTTTATTGTTTTCCGTGCAGTGGTAATACTCCTTCATGGTCTGTGACTTCTTCAGGCCCAGGCCCAAAAATCAATCAGGTATCAGTATTTACGAGAGGAAGACTTTCTCAGTCCAATTACCCTGAACAAATTCCCCCGGCTACCCCTTTACAACCTCGCCTACACAAGACTCCAACCCTAATGAAATCATTAAAAAGGCCAAATTTTATCTCCCGATAATGACTGTCCTATCCTGATTACCCCACGGGCCCATTCCTCTATTCATTCCAAATAATCATGAATAGGGTCAATGTGACATCTTGTGCTTTCAAATGCACTAAGAGCCTTGTGTTCTGAAGCAAACTCAATTAAGTGTTAAATTCTTTCAAGTAGTCACTTAATACAGACATGGTAGAGAAGCATGACCGCTGCCTTACCTCTGGAGGATACGACTGCACAAAGACTCCCTCAGCGTCTTGCAGACGTCTCTCTAACTCTGTAGTATAAGGACGCGAAGGATGTCTTTCTGGCATCACTCGGATTATCTGGGAATTGAATTTTGGTTTAAGACACTATTTTTATACATGCAAAAATTATTTCAACACATTAGTGTGGTTATAAAACATTTCAGACAAATTGGTAGCCTGGCCAAACACATGCACCTTGTTTGTTTGTTTTGTTAGCAGGTTGTCACTGCCACAATAGATAGTTAGATTTAGATTACACAGTGACATGCTACAATAGTGTAAAACAATACAATACAATACAATACAGTACAGTATGCAATGGTGCAATCAGACCGAATACGAGCTGAGCGTTTCCGGCTGAATGCCTAGGGTGACCAGAAGTCGCACTTTACCCGGGACAGTCTCACTTTTGAGCCTTATGTCCCAAGTCCCAGCGGATTTTGCCAGCCCCAATGTTTTGTCCCACTTTTACCCAGGTCCTGTCGCAGTTTTAAAATCATTTGTTTGGCCCATGTATGTGTCAAAGTTATGTATATGTTATCAAAGCAATTCATACAGAATACCAATTAAAAATGCAATTAACTGTTATATTTCTAAGTATTCTCAGCAGACATGTTTTCGTCAGCTACTTCCAGCTTCTGTGTCTAAGAATCATGTTGTTTAGCACTGTTGAACTGTCAACCAAGACAGCATTTAGCACTGGCTAATGTAATAACACAACTACCGATCACCAGATTGACTAGTGATTACATTTGTTATAACTACTTCCTGGTGAGAATTTGTTGTATATTGTATGCATTTGATTTTCAGCAAATTTGTAGTGTCCCAGTTTTTAAACTGGAAAATCTGGTCACCCTAGGTGTGTTTCCATTTATAGTGCATATATAATGCAGTTCATGTGGTCATGCGATTGTGTGTCGGGGGATGCATTTGAAGCACTAATTTTGCTTCTTTACCCATTTTTCCTAGCTGATAGCTGTAGTGAACTTTAGGCAGCATCACGTCAGCGATAGACAATCGGCGTCAAGAATGTACTCACTACGTCACTCGCAGGTGCAGAACAAGATGTTGACTTTTATTTTTATAGGCTCTTGTTTGAAACAGCTATTTAATATACCGGTACCCTGCACTATCTGTGTCAGTAAACATCTGTGTGTTAACAGATGCCCACTTCTCGCTGACTGGACATATTTCATATGCTACCATAAATGTTGAAGTCCTCCAACCTAAACTTTTTGTGAAGTTGCCTCGGCATAAATCATTATGACTGAAAAGTAGCGCTAAAATGCTAGGAATAGCACAAACACTGAATGGAATGTGTACACTCATCACAATATCTAGTTCATTGCCCAGCATTCTATGTGGTGGGCAGGCTTGGGGAGTAACGGAATACATGTACTGGCGTTACGTAATCAGAATACAATTCTTTTTAAACTGTATTCCCTTAGAGTACAGGGAAAAAACATGTAATCAGATTACAGATACATTAATTAAAAATTGGGATTACAATTTATTTGAAGTGTGTGTGTGTGTGAGAGAGAGAGAGAGAGAGAGAGAGAGAGAGACAGACAGACAGACAAACAGACAGACAGAGCGAGAGAGCACACGCGTGCAAGAGAGAGCGGGACCATTGCTACTGGAGCTGTACATGTCCGGGAGGTGGGGAACTGACGTGTCGTGTCCTCCACATGGCTTGTTTTGCCGGTCACGTCAACCCCTGGACCACTGGATGCTGCGGCTGGAGTTAGACCAGGCAATTTCTTTCTTTCTTTTTTTATGTTCAAATAAACTGTTATTTTGTTATCAAAGGCACTTTTTGGAATGTTGTTTTGTAGCAGAAAAACATTATTTAGACATTTGAATTGTCACAAAAGAAAAAAATTGTGTTAAAGTCAAAGTTGCTTGAAATGTTTCTTTTACAAAAAGTTCTTTTTTGTTGTCAGAAATTGGGATTTGGACAAAACTTACCGGTGGCTATAGTCTAACGCTGATAACTAAAGAATGGAAAAAGATAGATTATACACTTTCTTTCTCCTGAAAGAAGAGGGTCTAATCTTTCTTTTGGTAGGTTCCATATTCTGTGGGCCTTGCAAGATCAGTCAAAATCCAGTAAAATGGCTGGTATTGAAGTGGTTGCTCCAATGAAAATGGCTGAGATTAAATGAGTAAATGTATTTTGGCAAATGATTAAGCCACTCAGGAACTGTTTTACATTGTGGGGTGGGAGCCAAATATGTCGTTTAACACTTCAAAGCTGGAGCATCATTTAATTTAATTTTCTCAAAATTTCGATTTGTCTTTTGGGCATGAAAGTTCATTTGAACACTTTAACACATTAACACACATCTAACTTAAAACTGCAGAGGAACTTGCATAACAAATTACATTGTGTCATGATATTTTTTGTGATTATATTTGTGTATTGTGACACTTAAATTAGTCATTGCACATACAGTGAGAGCGAGTGAGAACATAGCTTCCACTCTCCAGGGAAGACCTAACACTATGGTTTTGGAATGCTTGTGTGGGTATTTTTTGGCAAGTATAAAATCAGATGTCACTAGAGTTTAACAAAAGTTTGTGGTCCCTTTTTTAGTTCATCCAAAAGATGTTCAATTTGACTTTGTTTCCATCGCACATCCATTCAAGCATGCCTGTGTGGGACCTTGCTATGACTTTTGGCTTCATGTTAGAACAGCAGCTAAAATAACGGCTTCTATTTAAAGATGCCTTACAGAGCACACAAGGACACCATCCAAACAAATAGTAAAATTGAGGTTAAAAAACACACACACACACAAATGTATATGTAAAATCAAGACTATGCGGAGTGTAACACTGAATAGATGTTTTTGAGTTTGGCTTTAAAGAAAGAAAAAGAAGAGTTTGTTTTGCGCAGGTCAGGTGGTAATGTGTTTCAGAGAAGGTGAGCAATGCGACTGAATGTTCTGCTCCCCGCACTGATGAGGCTGGCAGGCGTGACAGTGAGCTGGACTAAGAACAAGGCTCTAAAGCCCGGCACAAGCTTGCTAGGGTGAGCGCACGTAGCGAGTGTCGCTTTTTTGTCAGGCTCCGTTCAATGTTGCAAAATATTACAAAGACACTTGCTCGACACTCTCGATTCCTTTTTATATTTTAAAACCCTTTTTCTTATCGCAGAGAAATTTTGAACCAAAATGTGTTCAAAATGTGATGGCTCAGTGAGATACGGACTTAAGGGTTAAAGACGAGGTGACAATTTGTATAATGTCTGACAGGTATGGCAGACAGAGGTTATGTATGGCATTCAAAGCGAGCAGGAGGATTATGAAATGTATTTTGTAAATCTGGGGTGATGTGGTGGACGGAAGAAGTTGAAAGACGAATGTGTGCAGTAAGTCCACAAGGAGCTATTGCTAAATGAAAAAGAAAAAACAGAAGAAAGTGCTCTTTCTAAAGTATTTTTGAACTGTGAAGGAGCTATTTTTGTGTTTTCCGTCCTGGCCTGGTCGTTGGTGACATATACAATGCTCAATGGGACTTGGTGAGTTTACTTTAGTATTTTATTTCATGCAATGAACATTTTATCATATTGTACTGGTCATAATTAAAAAAGAAAGCTAAGGTGTCAAATTTATGTTGTTTTATGTTCAAAAGATGGATGTAAATGGCGACATTGCACTTAATTGAACGTGGGTCAAAGAACAATGTCCTTGCGTTGTTTTTTCCATCAGCCACTGCCATTTCAAAACCGCGTTCTTGTAACTGTATTGATTTCACTCGACGGAAAATGTATTTTTATTTTTATTGGAAGCTACTAGTTGTATTAATTTGGGTTATTTATGCATATTATGTTGTTATGATAGGCTATTGAGGTTTGGTTCAGAAACCTCTGAACAAATCGCGGAGTTGGATTCTTTGTGTGAGAGACAAGATGGCGAGCCACCCACGAATCCCTTGAACTGTGTCTCACGCAGGAGTGCAGAGCACATGCTGGACGTTTTATTATTTCTTCAAACCTAGTAAGATCTATCTATCTGCTACACAGCAGTGGACTCTCAAAGACTCAGGATGTACTATTCTGGACAATCAGAAGAAAAGGAACGTTTGGAACTAGAGAAATTGAATATTCAAGCTCATTCAGCCTTTTGCTGAAACGTTTTGAGTTGTAAATTGTGTCACTTTCATTTTTGTCGACCACATAATGCTGAAATAAACATCGATTTGGTTTAAGTAACGAAACTGGGAATTTGTTTAAACCTAAAGGTGCACTTAGATAATTGTACTGAACTTACTTGAAAGAAACGTGAGGGTAATTCAAAATATATGTGAATTATCAGATTAGAATTTGATACAACAACCCGGGTTGATAAGTGTTAAACATTTAAAAACAGTTAAACACTTGAGAACAGTTAAACTACTGAGAACTATATTCTTCTTAACTAAATAATAGGTTTAAAAGAAAAGGAATTGGTAACCAAAACATTCACTTGACAAAAGAGGGAAATTATTTTTCTTTAACCAATAGTGAATTTAAATATCAAATTGTATGTAAATTGTCGGTCTATTGTATGTTTTTTTTTTTTAATAAAAACTAAAATAAGCCGTCAGTTTAAACTCATTCCTTGGTCTGTGGTCCTTTATTTGTTTTTTATTATTGCCACTACTGTGCAGTACTATAATAGCCAAATTTATCACTATGGTCCATAGACTATTAAATGTAATCACTCTACTGTAGAAGTGTCACATGTTGATCACAGTTTCTCAGGGCTCAGGTAATGACCAATCACGGCTCAGCTTGCAAGTATCTCAAACTCAAAACAGGTCCAGTGCCGCGTACCGCTGCTTTTGCACAGCGTGCGCAGGGCACCATCGTTTGTGGGAGGGAAGCCCCTATTTGCGCGAGGGGATGTATTGCAACATTACCGAGTGTGCACACTACGACGTGACATTCATTCAAACACACATAGTACCCCAATTCCAAACATGTCTACAGCTTCTGAAAACTGTGGCGAAGCAAACTATTCTGTATTTTGTAAATTTTCTGTTGTTTAAATTCAACTACGTAAAATGATAAATAGTACGATGGTTGGTTCTATCTGCCTTGATAGAAAAAAGAATCATACAGCTATTTCTATTCTAATTAAAAAATGGTGTAAATGTTGGTTTTATTTGTGTTAACCCATATTTCCACACAATAAGTCATACAGTATTGTTTTACTGGACAGTAGTTGGAATCATTTTAACTGCAGCACTTTGTTTATGTTTTTATGTTTGTTGGTTGCCTGTCTTTTAATACTGCTCCGTATGCCATTGAATTGCCCCACATCAGTTATTAATTTGAGAAACTTATTATCATACACTTTTTCTATATCAGTGGGATTTACTATAATTGAAACCTGTTTTGTTCTTTGTTTTGTTTAAATCCAGCAATAACCTATTAAATGTTGAACCAGTTTTCAATGTCTTCAATTAATTTTCAACTGTTGTCACAAGCTAGTCCAGCTTTTTACCAGAGTAGGAGATAGATGTGTCATCAGAAACTAACATTTGAATACGTTTGATAGATATTACAGATGTCACTGATACATAGCATGAATAATTTACAGATATTCAGATGAATAATATAGGGCCAAATAGAAACCCTTGGGCAACCCCTATGAGTTACCGTATTTTTATTTTTTTTTTACATTGGTAAATCATTTATATGTTATGATCAATAATGTTATATTTTTTTAAGTCTACAAAAACATCAACTCAAATTTTTTTATTATCTATTGTAGATATTCTCGATATGCCTTCCACAAGTTCCATCACTACCATTGAGGTGGTCCTTTTTTCTCAAAAAGCCATATTGGATCTCCTCTTAATACCGCCACTATCACGTCCATCAATACTATAAAAAAACAAACAAACAATAAAACAACTGTGCCCATACATTATCCGGAGGAGTTCAGAATCAGTTATCGTTTAAGAACATGACAAAACATTTCAAATTTGTTGATTCAATTTTTTTTAGCTACATCAGCTAAGCACTACTGATTCTGAAGTTCGTGGGCAAATATGACAGACAAACCTAACATCCACGGAGACATACTGAAAGCATTGCAACCAAGAAAAACACCACAATCTAAAAAGTACACTGTTGGGACTAAATTGATTTAATTTCACTCGACAAATAATGGAATTTAGATTGCAAATAGGTCAGTGCCTCTATATTGTTATCATAGAACTATCAGGACATTGATGCTAGGCAAAAATAGATGAATACTGCCAATTGTTTTGGCTTAGAAGGGGTTATTTTCTTGCAACTGTCCTATTTCAGACTAAAGTGCTGAAAAAAGCCCTTTACAAAAAGGCTTCATCCTAGATGCTGGCTGAGATGAGGTCTATTGTGGTGCACTGTCGGCTCACCTCACATCACATACGTTGACCATTAATTTGCATTTAAGGTTTTGGACCTTGCAGTCACCACTGAAACATTTAGGCCAAAAATTAGTGCTTACCTTTTTTAACACGCCATGGTTAACAAGGAACCACATCCTCTGGAGGTGAACTTCTTCCAAGTTGTCCACCTGTAATTTCTAAAAGAGGAGGAAGATCTAAGCACTGTTCAACAGAAAGCAACCAAGTGGAGTAAAGCGACGTATTAAAGCACTTACCATTTTTCTGATGCTTGATTGTTTAAAAACTTCCTCGTGATGAACCCTAATGGTGTAGTTGACAGGGAAATTGTGCTTCTGCAAAACATAAATAACCCCCAAAGTTTGGAATTTAGACATGTTTTACTAAGTCATTAAGCATAAACCATTAAATGTGGGACATGTATACTGTACGCAAATCAAATAAATGGACCTGTTAAAAAGATTTACTGTAAATCGAAGTAAGCATAAACCAATAAATATGGTCTAAAAATTATACACTGAGAGGTGTATTGATCATTAAATAAAAAATTATAATTGCAGGAGGCTGACCTAATTTGAACCAATAGTATGTAACATTTAATATTTGTATTATGTATTTGTTTACTTCCTGCCCGTGTTGAAGCTTGTGGAGCTACATATTTGCGGTTTGGTCATTGTTTTCCAAAGAAAAAACAGATGTTTGCAAATTTCTTATTTTCATCAAGGACTACACAAATCAGTGAACAATTTATGTTGATATGCTGAAATCAGAGGATTTGGACAATTTTAAATAAAAAAAGAAATGGCTCAAACGATTACTCGGTTATTAAAATAGTTGTCGATTAACTTGATAATTGATTACTCTTCTATTAATTGATTAATTTTGACAGCTCTAGTTTGTTTGTTTTTGTCTCTTAAAAATTGATGAGTTTGCATGTTTAGGCTTTAGTTGGCCTGACTCTCCCACTACATTTGTTTGGATGGCGGTGACCTCAGCATTACTCCACTGTGTGCCAACAGCACTCAGTTTTCCTTTGCTTGCATCCTCTAATGTAACATATTCAGACTTCTTTTTATGTAGATAGTCGGTGGCAGTTGTATTGACAGTACCTGATCATATTAGGTTTTACGCATATTGGCTAATTCCAATTCAGTGTATCTTTTTTTTCACTTTGTTGTTACGACCCATATCCAAACTGTGCTGCTTGGGATCTAAAAATCAGAATTATGTCACTTGAATCATGCAGTATCTTATGAGATGTTTAAAAAGTAACTTTTAAATTCAAACTGACATTTGTTAATTGGTTGTAAGCCAAAACAGTTCAGTAATGTACATTCACGTAAATACTCCACTCCATATGTTTGAGAATGGAGATGATTAAAGCCTCTACTGCGGGTTCCCGGGCTGCCTCTTCATGCTTTTGCTTTGACATTCAACTAAGGAGGTGGTCATACACTGAATAGCAGCAGTGTGTTGGATTGCTCATGTCCACAAACCAACACAGATTCAAATTACAAACGAGTGACAATGACTGCTTTGGTTTGCAGTGAGTAGCAGACCCACTGCAAAATTATGAAAGACATCTGTCGCATTTTACACAAATGGAATGAAAAGATTCAACATGTTGCAACACCCTGGTGTCTGGTCTCAATAAATAGTCTCATGCTGTAATAATTCCTCAAAGAATTGTGGTCTCCACTCTCATAAGCAGTCTCTCTTCTCAACGGTGTGTTATTTGTTGAAATAAATGAGTGTCTCTTCATATTGCCTTCAATCCAAAGATATCATTTACAGCACACTGAAATGAAAGAGTAACCGGTAACTGCTGATCCCATGTGAATGCGACTGCTAATTAAAAAAGCAGCACCTATTGAGCCTGACAAGCAGTCTCTGAGATGAATGGCCCTATTTTCATGCCATGCTAAGCGCAATCTGTGTGCATGAGTGGAGTTTTTTTTTGGGGGGGGTATTATGCTACACTAGCACCGATAGAAGAGGGAGTTTGTGCGGTTGTGAAAATGAACACAGCTGACTCCCAACGCAAAGTGCATTCACAGTAAAATAAACTGCAAGAAGATCTCCATGGCAGGTGTCATTTTTGCATCTATGAACATAGAGTTGATGTGCCTTGCCAAAAACTCCAGATTTGTCTCATCTGCCCAAAGAATATTATATATATACAGTATATATATATATATATATATATATATATATATATATATATATATATATATATATATATATATATATATTATTAGGCTATATCGCAGAAGATTTATGGCTTGTCAATGTGCATTTTCGCAAATTCCAGTCTCACTTTTTTTTTTTTTATGATTTGCTTACCAAGAAAATTAATAAATGAAAATGGAGGATGCTTGGTTATGTTCTGGGGCTGCTTTGCTACATCTGGCACAGGTTTACTTGAGTCTGTGTAAGGAGCTGAAACATCTCAACGAGACACCCTTCAAACCTGACACAACTGGAGCAGTTTGCTCACAAAGAGTGGGCCAAAACACCTGCAGAAGTCTCATTGACAGTTACAGAAATCGTTTGAGTTGAAGCGTTCAGAGCGAACACTCCACACTTTTTTGGGGGTGGGCAGGTGGGGAGGGTGACGTCATGCTCATCGCCGAAGGACATGTAGTATTAGCGTAAGGCACAATTGGGATGGAAAATAAAAAAACTAAGAGGCCAGCTTTGAGCACAGCCCAAAATCCAGCTCAGACTCCAAGCTGAAAAATGAAGAGTTTAATCGAGCACACTTGACACAGAGGCTGCAGTTACACTTTAGGCCAGAGGTGCGAGTAAAAAAGTCACAAACTCCGCAATGCACCTTTAAGGTATCCAAAATGATTTTGGTGCATTTACTTATTTTTTTTTATTATTATTTTTTTTATTTATTATTAATATTTATTTTGACAAAATAGTACTCAAAAGTTCAATATAAAGTGGCTAGAAAATGATTTATAGAATAGAATAAAATTTAACTTTATTGTCATAAGTCCAGAACAACAAAATGCAGTTTGCATCCATCCAGAAGTGCCTAGTAAAAATAAATTATCTATATAAAAAATAAGATAAATGCAGTATATACAAATATTTGCAGGCTATAGATATGTGTGCAGTGTTTATGAACAGACTGAATAATTATATTTATTGTGTATACATTATTTATAGATAATCATTTATTTACAGTAGTGCAATTATGATCAGGAGACATTATCATTTTTTGACTTTACCATTATTCACTTAAAAAAACTCAGAATTCCTTTTCCTTCATTGTATGAGGCAGTGTGTATCAACATTAAAAGTGCAAATATTAATGGCATCTGACTCCCTGAAAAAGGCTTAAGACGATTAAGTATCAAAATGATGACATACCCTCTACGCTGCCATATTGGACATTTTTGTCCAGTCCACATCATTGCTGTGATGTGTTGCGTGGTTAACAGAACACACACTTGTTTTCTGGTCAATTTGTTATAAAAATGTCATGTTTGGGTTCTGTTTTACCTTGTGTGTCTCCCTTGGTCTTGTTAAGTGTAATCCTGCCCTTCCTCGTGTCAACCAATCAGTGCCCTCAGCCACTTGTGTCTTGCCCCAGGTGTGTCTTGTTGTGTCGTTAGTGTGTGTATTTAGTCTCCTGTCTACCCTCTGTCTGTGTTGATTTGTTGTCGTGTTCCTCCTGTCATGCTGCCAGTTTTTTTTGCCTTGGTGTCTGCCCCACGTGTTGTTTCATTGCCATTTGGAGTTCGCTTTTGTTTTGAATAATTAAATTCCTTTTTTTTTTTTTTTTTTACATCACCTCTACCTCCTTGCCCTGCTTCCCTGCGTTTGGGTCCTCCACCAAACTTTGGCCCCTTGACAAAATGAATCGACCACAGAAGGACCCAGCGGGGGCTCTGTCATGCCACAAAAAAATACTTGCCTCCGGAGCTTTGACGATAGCTTTGTTGGACGAAGCCCTGCGGCACCTGGCTTTGGCTGGGTGTCAGGTCGAACAGTTCTCAAGTCCCCGAACCACGTCTGCCACAGCCTCAAGTCCCCGTCCCACGTCTGCCGCAGCCTCACGTCCCCGTCCCACGTCTGCCGCAGCCTCACGTCCCCGTCCCACGTCTGCCGCAGCCTCACGTCCCCGTCCCACGTCTGCCGCAGCCTCACGTCCCCGTCCCACGTCTGCCGCAGCCTCACGTCCCCGTCCCACATCTGCCGCAGCCTCAAGTCCCCGTCCCACGTCTGCCGCAGCCTCAAGTCCCCGTCCCACGTCTGCCGCAGCCTCAAGTCCCCGTCCCACGTCTGCCGCAGCCTCAAGTCCCCGTCCCACGTCTGCCGCAGCCTCAAGCTCCACGGCGGCCTCAAGTCCCCGTCCCGGCTCCACGGCGGCCTCAAGTCCCCGTCCCGGCTCCACGGCGGCCTCAAGTCCCCGTCCCGGCTTGCCTGTGCTGCTGCCGTGCCAAGTCTCTTCGCCTCTGCCATGGCGGTCTCAAGCCCATGATTGTGGACCGGCGCCGCATGCCCTGCGGCCGCCCTCTGCTCCTCGTCCGGCGGCGCAAGCCCTGCGGCAGCCTTCTGCTTTTCATGCCAGGGCGGCGCGGACGCTGCCACAGCCGCCTTTTGCTCCAGTGTGGCGTCTGAGACGCCCTCCGGACCGGCACCGCCGGGCTCCCCTCGTCTGGCATCCGGGACTCCCTCCGGACTCCCTCTTCCGCCCGCCTTGTTTTTGGACTTTTTTTTTTTGTTGTTTTAGGGACATCTGGCAGCCGTCCCTTGAGAGAGTGGTACTGTCATGTTTGGGTTCTGTTTTTCCTTGTGTGTCTCCCTTGGTCTTAAGTGTAATCCTGCCCTTCCTCGTGTCAACCAATCAGTGCCACTTGTCTTGTCCCAGGTGTGTCTTGTGTCGGCAACATTTTTGTGGACAACTCACAATGTTTTTTATTCTATTAAAGTCATAATGTTGGCTCTCCTAATGGCCTTGTAGACTCAAAACATTAAACATTCCTTTATGTCCAATAAATGCGACTGTCACCAAAATGTTTTGGATTATATTAATGTCTGAAGTGTTGCCACATAACACTTCCAACGTCACAAATGTTTAGTTGAACACACAGCTGCTATTTTTACAAGAAGCCATGATCTATTCTGTTGTACGAATGGTACCAGGTTGATACACAGGTTTATTGTACCGTCTGCCATAGATGAACAAAGAAGTGTTTCTAATTGATGAATTAATAACATCAACTACAATTATAATCGTCATAGTAATAATGCTGTATACATACTGTACTTCTGTTTTTGTGGACTTGAAAAGGTTGTCTGAAAACAAAAACACTACTAATTTAATCACGTGGTGGCTGAAAACCTACACAATAGGCCTCTTGTATTCTTATTAAATCGTTTTAAAAACATTATCAGAATAAGCTTTCTATGAAATTCATTCCTTCACATCCTTATTAAGGGCAAGTCTTCAATTTGGGCAAAATGACCAGCAACACATAAGTGATGATTTAAAAAAACACACACAGTAAGTCGATTCTTAAATCCATTTTGCGCTACTATGACCTGACTACCTCAGTCGGACAGCCTTCACCTCCCAATGAAATACTTCATGTGGCATGGTCATAAACTTGCCATCTTTTCTCTTACCATGTAGCGTCGCCTATGGCTTAGATTGTCATCAAGCGTCCTCAAGGGAGTGCACATGCTTGGGGGCGTTGTTGCCATCAGAACAGGCAGGAACAGAAGCAGACCTATGAGGACAAAAAGAACAGCAACAATGTGAACTGGGGAAAATCAAGGATAAGAACTTTTGGTGTGCTCGTTACCTTTGACTGGAAAATAACACTCACTGCATCACCATAGTAGGTTGTTACAGTACCCTTGTAAAAATATTTGACAAACTGTATCTATGCTTGATCTCAGCAGGAAAAGAAATACTGTCAGACCTTGACAAAACCTTGTTCAATGCGCAGAGAAAGCACCGAGGTTTGTTACACCTACTATAGAAAGACACCTGACCTAAAGATTACCCACAGAGAGTATATGCTGGGAGCAGCTCTTACTGCACACCGTATTAGATGTACAGTACATCCGAGCCGACATCCATGACCATAGCTATAAATTCAACCAAGCAGTCAATCAAAGTGTCTTAACTGTTGAATGACATCAGTCCACATGCATTGTCCACTGTATTTAGAGTGGAACCAAATCGACTCAGTTTTAGAGTAATATTTACACTTGGAAGAGAGTAAAATAAAGAATTGAAAAAAATAAAATACAAGTCACTCAAGGTTGAGGAACAAACTCACGACCTTAAGTTTAGGAGACAGCCGATCCACTCCCTGAGCCGCGCAGTGCATGCTGTGTGTTAGTATATCACTCATGTCAGCTGAAATCTTCCAAAAACAATGTTTTTGGTCTCCTCTTGGAGATAAGCAAACAGTAGGAGTGGCACAGCTTAGGTGGTAGTGTGGCAGTCTCCCAAGCTGAAGGTTGTGAGACCGTTCCTCAACCTTGAGTGACTTTTATTTTATTTTATTCAATTCTTTATTTTACTCTCTTCCAAGTGTAAATATTAGCCTACTTATAAACTGAGTCTATTTGGTCCCACTCCGAATATAGTCAAATTTACTTTAAATAGAGTCAAATTTATTGTGTATAGGTGAGGTTTGTTCGGTCATGTGTGAACACACTATTCAAACTCAAGTGCACTACTACCAAGAAGAGTTGGTCTTGATTGTAACCAAACTATCGAAGTGTTGTTGTGCTGAGAAAGCCATTCATTCTACTCTCAGTGACTGTGAACAAGATAAGCAGCAAAGAAAAGATGGATGGATGAAGCATTTAAGAACCGCAGCAAACCAGACATAAATTGTGGGAGCATGATAAGTTACCAAGATAGGTTCCGGAGTGCTAACAATGGCCAGGCTTGGTTCTCACAGGAGCCCCATTGAGAGCTTAATATTATTGCAGAGGTTGTTCCCCCCACAAACATCATGCTGTAAAGCAGGAGTGCTCAGGGGTGCTCAAGTCCACTAACACACCTGATTCATGATCAGGCTTCTGCAAAGCTTGCTGAGTAGCTGATCATTAGATTCAGCTGTGCTGCAAGAGGGAAACATGGAAAACAGGCTGGATAGGGGCTCTCGAGGACCGAACTTGAGCACCCTTGCTGTAAAGCATACTGATATTGGATTCAAGAGATTGTCAGGATGTGTTCTGAGAAATGGTGAACCATGCTTCTCTACATGGCAGGCAGATAGAATTGAATCTGACTTTAGTTACCAGACTGTTCATAGCCTGTTACATTGTTCCAACAAGTAATGGTGGCATACTGCTATTGTGTCTTTCCTACACACCTTAATTTGCCCTTAATTTCAATTAATTAGCTCACCAGGAAATTGTTGCCAAATATCTTTGATTCATGTGAAAGCACCATTACAGATGAGTCATAGGTTCATGTGAAATTGTGGAAACAACAGAGGAAAAGTGGGGGCTGTGGGCCGGTGGGGTGCCTGGCCGGCCTGCCGTGCCCGTTCTGCTGCGTTGAGCTGGGGGCGCTCCTGGCTTCTGGGTTTGCTCTCCGGCCGGTGGCCCCTGCGGGGCCCGGGGGTTGTGCATTGGCGCTGCCGTGGCCTTGGGGGGCCCTGAGAGGTTGTGCTTGCTCTGTCCTGGCCGGGGTCGATGGCTCTCCTCTTTGGTGGGCGTTTTCATGCATGCCAGATCCACCATACCAGCATCTATCAAACTTCAGACACACAAATCTGCTTCTTCCTCTGGTCGTTGAATCGGTGAAAGCTGATGTCTGTGAAACTCACTCTGCTTCATCTATCCTTCCTTCCTTTCCTCAGTCTCTCCTTTGGTCTCTTGAGGTCTCCCTAATTCGTTGGAATTTAGATGTTTCTGGGGTTGGTGAAAGACTCTGGTTGGTAACCCGGTGGGTAGTAGGTGATGTCTGGTCGGAGCTGGATTTCACTTTCCTTTCTTTTCTTTGATCCTTCCTCGGGTCTCCTGACAACCTCAGGACTCTAGCTGGATTCTGAAGTATTCGGTTTAGGTGAACGGTATGGGATTTTTAATAGGTTTTAGGTGAATTAATGATTACACACTCACATGCACAAACACCCAGACCCGCACATGCACATACTCACGCACATACAAAATAAAATAAATAAATAAATAAAATAAAATGAGAGAGAGCAAGGATGATGACATGTCGAATCGGTGAAATTACCGAATGAAAAAAAATATTTTCAATGTAGGTCTGCTATCTTGACTGTTTCATGTAACTTGATCAATTATGATCTGCTGTTTACATGTTCCGCTCCGTTAGACTGATCAGCCTGCGGCAGCCGGGAGACGCACAGACATCGATAACAATTCACATGATATATTAAGATGACTTAATATATCATTTAGCACATTAGTTGTGGTATTTTATTGAAGAAACATTTGATTAAAAGTTCCAAGGACTTTAAAACAAGCTCTTTTTAAGATGCCGCCATTTTAATGAGCAGAAATGACGACGTCACAACGCATTTATCTAGCACCGATGGCGCTGTTCTGCGCACACTAGGCGCTGTTGGTATAGCTGCTTAAAGTTGCGTTGATCACGTGTTTAGGATCATGTGACCTTTCACGATGGCGACCTCTGAGCCGAAGAGATATTGCTGTATGCTTTGCTGCTATGCCGACTGAGGGCTACTTCTCATTAAATATGTTGTAAACTCTATATCAGAGCCTCCTAAATTTACTCACTAGGGCGCTGCTATATTTGGTGTATAATGAGCGCATGCGCCGTGGATAATAGCTGCACGTCGTTGGCTCCCGTGCCGCGCACATGTAGAGCCGATGGCGCCCGACCTCCAAAATGATCAAACATGTTTGATACTTGCAGCATCTTCGGTACTCCAAAAACGCCCACGCACATGAGGCGCGGAATGCGACTGAGCGCCGATGGAGCCGTGTGTGCGCCACGTTGCTTTAGCAAATAGTATATGATATGGAGCTCAATGCCTTGAAGTGCTTTTATTTCGAAGTTGTTCCCGGCAGCGTGTCGGGGCCTAACTTGACTTGACTCATCTTGCAGAATGAATTACGGACGTTCATATTGCCACAAACTATTGTGATCGAGAACAACAATACAACTTTTTTCTGGCATCACATTCAATCTAATTTAATTTAATTTGGACTTGTGTCATTCTCATGGACTCAGTCTTGTGAGATATCTCATCTCATGGGATTTGTGTCTTGTCCCATCCCCATTATAGATATAAATTTACTAAATACTTTGACATACAATTTGGTAAGCGTTCACCTGACAACTGCTGCACAGGTGTGGTGTAAACAGGTATATAAAAAGTATATACTATAAGCATATACTACACTCTAAAAACAGTTGGGTCAAAAATTGACTGATCCTCTACTGGGGTCAATTTGACCCAACTTTGAGTCCAGAAATTGGTCTTTTAGTGTAAAACAACTCGTAAATATTGGTCAGATCCTTTACTTGGGTCAAAAAATTGGGTCATTTTGTCTAAAACAACCCAGAAAGTTGGGTCAAATTGACCCATAAAGTGGATCGGTCCATTTTTTATCCATAATTGGGTTACTTTTATATACTGTAAATCAGTAAGACCAGTGATGTCTCTGCATTTGGGGGCCAGAGGGGCCAGGCTCCACCAGAACAGGCATATAATTGGTCTTCTTTATAACTAATAATTTATATAATTTTTTTTATCAAGAATGATAATATTCAAATTAATACCAATTGTGTTTTTAAGGTAATTTTGTTATAAACATATATGTATAATACAAAGCCAAGTTCAATGCTCTAACGTTCTAAACAGAAGAGGGCCAGCCCCACGAGTGCGTATTGAAGTGGATGAGCCACTCAAATCACAGTGCGCATGTCCCAAGCTGCTCTCAATAAACAGCCATGAGGCCACATTAACTGGGCCCATCATCCAATTGAAATACAGGACTAATGTCACGTGACGTCAAGACCCAATCAACACACGCGTTATGCGCAGTACACAGCAGTAAACTAGATTGGTTTTCATCGGGAGCAAAAATACTATACGTAATAGCAAACCAACAATATAAATGAAGTTGATTCATTGATGAAATCATCGCTTAAGAGAGAGAGAGAGACAGCGCCGCAGAAACGGAGGGGGCAACACACTGCAGCTGTCTCGTTATGAAGGAAGCTTGTGGCTCAAAGAAGGTGAGCTTTTGCAAGAGTGGCCACCTTATAACAGCACAGTTTGTGGACAGCACACTTTTAAGTAATTTCAGCAAAACCTTTCCAAGTGTTAAATTTGAAGCAGCAAAGAAAATCTGGCCAATTGGAAATAAAGTTAAGGTAGAAAATGAAATGAATGAACTGGTGAGTAGCATTTTTATTTTGAACCAGCGCTGCTCGATTATAGAAAAAATAATAATCCTGATTATTTTGGTAATAATTGAAATCATGATCATTCAAATGATTATTTTTTTTTATACAAGACAAGAAAATGTTTAAACATTTAATAAATATTAAGACAAATAAGTAAGTTCCTTTTCGAGCAAACAAGATTTATTAAATTAGTCATTTTAAAATAAAAAAGGTGCAAACATATAAACTCAAAATGAGTATTAATAATCTTTTATTTTTGTTTACGATTATGCCAATTTTTATTTTATTTTGTTATATTCATAGCTGTAATTTGCAAGGCTATGAATAAATGGTAGGCTACACCATTTACATACTGCTTTTTCACTGGATTGTGATCTTGAATTGAATTAGAATTTATTGTGTAGGCTTTGCTGCTCGTGGATGTATGTAAAGTGCCCACTTCTATGTCCCACTCAACTTTTCATGCCAGAGACGCCACTGAGTAAGAAATTAACTAAAGTGCAGATTACAATAATAATGCTAACAAATCTGTGGCTTTACCACTTCCTACATATCACTTAATTTCAAGAAACATGTAAATGTGGACTACACTTGTTCATCACTCATCATATAGACCAATAAATAAATAAAACATACATGTATAAAAATGAATGCTTACCGATCTCCGGCCAGTAACATTATACATGCTAACGTGCAGGAAAAGTAAAGTAAAATTATACAATGTGATTATGACTTTTCTGTTTCAATAACTGATAAGCGCCCGATGGTATTACAATTCGGCGGGGTCTTGATTAAATAAAGAGTAACATCTTTTATTTTAGTATGTCTTTGGTTTCATTAATAAAACTTATGGGCGAATTTATCCTCTATAGTTTGGGAAATTTGAGGAATGCTCATAAGACACCTATTTGGGACACTCCACAAGTGAACAGGTTGATTGGAAATGGTAAAAAAAAGCTCTTCCCTGAAGGATCAGTTGTTCACAATCAAGGATGGGGAGAGGTTCACTACTTTGTGAACAACTGCGTGAGCAATAGTCTAACACTTAAAAAAAATCTCAATATGGAATTTCACAATTTAATCGTCTACAGTCCAAAATATAATCATCATTTATCTAAATGTTATCAAGAGATTCAGAAAATCTGGAAATATTTCTGCACGTAAGAGGCAAGGCCGAAAACCAACATTGAATGTCTGTGAACTTCGATCCCTCAGGCGGTGCTGGATTGAAAACTAGCATCATTGGTATTGCCATGTGGGCTCAGGAACTCTCCAGAAAACCACTGCCATTTAATGGCATATCGCCCACCCCTACACTGCCAATGATTTCTACTTCAATCTATGGCTATGCAAAGAATTCGATCTACTCCAGTCTGCTTTGCAAGACAGAATGACAAATGGACAAAGTGTCTTTATTTATTTATTTATTTTTTTACATTTATTAAGCTTTGAATTGTAAGGAAAATGCCCCTTTCCACCGCGTGGTCCACCATTGCTACTCTGCTAGTAATTGTGTCGCTTTGATTGTATAAAATAAATAAATGAAATTTTGGGACATATTGATTCTGAATGATAGTAAATGAGTTAAAAGGTTTCCAGAATAGGTGTTATTTCACAGAGTTGATCAGCTAGCGCTCTATTTTTGTGCCCAGCCCAAGTATATAGAGTAAAGTGCAGTCTAAATCTGTGCGGAGGTGGGTTTGACCTTGTACTGGTAATTTCACAGATGTGCGCAAATGTGCTGCAGTGTGGTGGATTTTAAAAAGGGCTTTTTGCGCTGTCATAGGTGTGAACTCTGCCAATCAAAGTGGCTTCCCTTTAAATTTTGAGCGTAAGAAGCACACTGATTGTTTGTGACATGGCAGAAGGAGAAATTGAATTGCTGGAGTCCGGCAGCAGGTCGAAGCATGCAAAGTGCGTTTATAAGGGACTGCAAGCAGACCTCCATGGGTGGATAAAATACAGTTGGCCAGGGAGATCCAAGATCTGTGAATGGGGCACTTGGACCTTTCATCTCAATTATTCATGTCCCGCTGGGCCACATCTGGCCCATTCACGGTCTCTGACAAGCCCTTCAAGTCAAAATAATAACCTTAAGTATTTACTGCTTTTATTTCAATGTGCACACATTTTAGCAGTGCAAGCGAACAAAAGCAGTCTTGTTTTCACAAATGTAGTGCTGTATTTAATAACTTCTGACATTTCTAGCAACTATTTAACACCAAGTGCACTCCTTATTTTAGCACAGTGGAGGCAAGAGGGGAACTTGCCCTGCTAATGATTTGGAAGTCATAACAACGGCTAATTGTGATTTGTGCTCAATGTGTCATCACGCTATAAAAGTATAGAAAAAAATCTGAAGCTGTCGGCATGTGCAAATTTTGTGCCAGATTTATGCTGGGCACCAAGATAGAGTTTATTCAATGGTCTCACATGTACACCCAAACTAAATTGCTTTTAACTCTGACAGAGTAAAATTTGCACTGCTGTTATTATTATTATTTCACTACGATTGACAATACTTAGATCTAGATCTTTTGAGCATGTTTGTGATGTTTGATAAACTAATATTAGACTGCTTGTTATACTTAAATGATAATTCTTCATGTTAAGACTAGAGCTGTCAAAGGATTAATTTTTTTAATCAGATTAACCACATTTTACAATTTTGATTAATCACGAATAATCACTTAACTAAAAAGGCTTTTTAATCAACATTTTTTGCCCGCCAAATTTGAAGAGCACCTGTTATGCGTTAATTCTTTCGACATTTAATGTGATGAGGACGTCTTCAACATTTTTGATCCACTGAACACTCTCAACCTCCTCTTTTTCTAATCAGTTAATAACTTGCATAATTTAAAATGGAAGAAAAAATACCCTAATATTTTGACATAAACAAATATTCTGAATGTCATACACAAGCATTTATACAATGCTTTACTTTAATGCATGTAGTTATGTTTATTGCTCAAACATAACCTGTGCTACCTTTAACGTAAGCATTCACTGTCAAACTAAAGGATAATCTGTAGTCAAAATTAATAGTGCGATAATCTGCGTTAATTCATGATTAATGCGATATTTGTTTGTGATTAATCAATGGGTTAACGCTTTAACTTTGAACGCTTTAACTTTGACAGCACTAGTTAAAACATTTGAATACTATTTTGTGTCATGACAGTGTATGGGAACCTTTTATTATACTTAGTGTATTTGCTCCTATTATCATATAAGGCATTTTAAATATTGCCAAAAGCTCCCAATAAGATTTAAAACATGAACAAATCAAAAGGTTTTTAAAGACCACTGAGCAAATGAGCAACACTTTATTTGTACTTATGACCGAATGGTGGTCATTTTGCCTTAATGGATTGTGGATAATTTACCCATTTATTTTAGGGTGAGAGCTCTTTTGAGAGACACAAAAATTACTTTTGCTTTAACACAATTTGAAGGGGAGACAATGTGCAAATGGAAAAAAAATATCTTTAACTCTTTGACTGCCAAAAACGTTAAATAACGTTTAGTAAAATCCTACGGAGGACTGCCAAAGACGTTAAAAGACGTTCACTATGTTTTTTTGGTTTTTTTTTTTGGAAACGGGTGGAGGAAAGCCTTGGCCAGCTGTGCTGAAAGTATCAAGCAGATCTAGTTAGTATAATGACTATTTTTGCCCCCTAGATGGCAGCGATGACTCTCTTTGGACAAGATTGGGTAGGCGTCAGTAGAAGACGTGAGGCGGAGCTAGAGTGTGAGGGGAGAATGGCTAGGGAAGCGAAAATGGCGACCGGTAGCAAGCAGCTCACGCTTGACCATTTTTATCAAAGACAAAAAGCATCGACCAATGCTAAAGAGCACATTGATGACGACGATGATGATGATGGTGACTCCGAGGTTGACGCCGAAGTTGGAAGCGTTGATGCGGCGGCTCTGATCACGTCGTAAAGCCTCACCGGCGAAAACGCGGAGCACAATCGAGCACTTCTGCACAGGCGGACGTTCAATCGGACGACGAGTCCAATGCATATTCCTCGGAGGAGTGGGTACAGTCTGATCACGGAGAAGACACTGGTTATGGACTACGATGCCACCATGAATGGAGTGGATACGATGGATCAGAACATCTCTTACCACCCGGTATAGGAACAGAACATGAGGAAGCCAGACGTAACACCACCGTAACATCACCGTATCATGATCCTGAGAGTAGACTTGATGGCAACATGGCCAAACACACACTGCAGTATATACTTGCTATTTGCCGGAAAAAAAGGCCGGCAAGAACGTATATCGTCTGCACGCAAAGGGGCCATCGCAGTGAAACTAATCTGTTGTGCAAATCCTGCTGCGTCCCCTCGCACGCAGGGGAGTGTTACAAAAAGAAAAACTGTATTTGAAACATCCACACAATTGTAAATAGTACCACGGTTGCACACATTTGTAAATAGTTTGCCAAATTGTTTTGTCAAATTGTTACACTGTTGAATGTAAATAAACGTATTTTGCTATCAAAAAACACTTTTTCATTGTTGGTGGTAGTGTTTTATAGAAGTAAAGCACTGTTTAGGTGTTTGTGGCATCATTCATGGAAAAAAAGGTGTCAAATTCACTTGAGTGCATGAAATAATATCGTTTCACAAAAAGCTTGATTTCTCCGTATTTTGTTTCAAAACAGAGCATTTGGGTGAAACTAACCATTTTCTATTGTTGATTACTGAAAAACAGAATAAGGTAGAAACAAACTTTTTTTCTGTTCAAAGATGAGAGTCCAATCTTTCATTTGGTAAATTCCATTCAGTGTATGAAATTCATTCATCCATCCATTACTGAACCGCTCATCCTCATGAGGGTCACGGACATGCTGGAGCATATCCCAGCTGTTCTTCGGACACCCTGAACTGGTTGCCAGTCTATCGCAGAGGTGTACAAAATTGATTCTAGAATTGATTCATGGTACACTACATTCATTCTCTACTATATTTGTACGGTACATCTTGACAGTAATCAATTGTTGTGTTTTTACATTTTTTATTAATAGGATGTGAAAATGCCCCTCTGGATGTTCAACACTGTTTCCATTGAGGAGATTGCCCGTAGCAGTTGCGCCACTTATGATGTAATGTACATCAACAACACCACTGCTGGTTATTTTTGCCTGAATTGCTTCAAGACACATGAACAATATTCATCCATCCATCCATCCAATTGCTTCAAGACACATGAGCAATATTCATCCATCCATCCATCCGTCCAGCCAATTGCTTCAAGACACATGAGCAATATTCATCCATCCATCCATTCTCCTCACGAGGGTCGCTGGCATGCTGGAGTCTATCCCAAATGACAAAGGACAGTAGGCAGAGACACCCTGTTGTTTGCCAGCCAATTACAGGGCACTCTCATCCCTCAAATTCGACTGATCAATTAATAGATTATTATCTATTCACAACCATTTTAAAATACATTTTACCTACATTGTATGAAAACAATGATAATTTCATATAAATGAAACCCATAGAAGGTTAAAGCGATGTTGTAGATTTTCTTATTACCAATATTCAGAATGTGGTCATGTATAATTGCATTGACTACAAGAAGACTGCCATGTACTTTCCATGAAATGCAACATGACATTTCAAACCACAACAATGTCATCAATGTAATCGGATTTTGTTAAACACATAAACATTTATTTTTTCTATTCACATCAATGACATGATCTCTATTCTGAGTTTATATGCTATGATTTAACGATAATTATTTTGACACACAAGCATCTTCCTTTTGGCCACCCAACACTAAAGGCTGCAAAAATACCAGCGATCTTGTCTAAATGATAAGGAAAAACAAAGTCAAATTTTCAAAGTAAGGTCATATTTGGCGTTTAACCTGGTGGCAAATCCTGCCTGTCTCAAGTCTTAACCTGGAGGCTGGCAGCAAACATGAATGCAATGTAAGTGTTGAGAGACTGCGTAATATGAGAAAGACCAAAGAGATAGTCATTAAGGTCCTTCTCAGATTTGGCAAATGTCTAGTGTCTTTTCCTAAAACCATTATGTATGATCCTAGACTTAGATTTCTCAATACTGTATTTAACAACAATACAAGCGATAGTATAAGCGATATGTAACCTCACATGCTTGCTCCCAGCTGAGGTTAGCCTCATTGTGAACTGCCTCGGGCAGCGGTTCTCATTAGTTTCTTTTGTTGGCGTGCTTTGAACGCCAGAGGATTAACTACACATCAATCACACGCCAGTCAAGGCAGAGGGGAAACGTCTGCCTCACGGCTTATATAAATTGCAAGAGCAGAGCACTCAAATCTTTAACACTTTGTGAAGGTAATAAATATTTCACTTTTTAAAAAACAGCAGAAATTCTTTGCAGTATCCAGAGGACGACTGTGCACAAGAGATTCCCTTTGCAATCTGACGCATTAAAAGCACAAATTTTCAAAAGTCAAGCTATGCTACCCAAAAAATTGTGTCGGGTGTACACGTTTATGTAACCAGCTTGCTTGTAGAAGTGCTTCAAATCTTTGTTGCATGGTCACCAGCAATTGTTGGCACCTGTATACTGTTATTCCACAATTCTATTGTACTTATTGCTTCTCTAATAAAAAAAGGTACACAGTAAATTGTGTAGAGTAAATTTTACTCTCTTTCGAGTGGGACCAAATAGACTCAGTTTTAGAGTAATATTTACATTTTTAATTTAATTAAATAAATAAAAAAAGTTAATTATATATATATATATATATATATATATATATATATATATATATATATATATATATAGTAAATTATATTTATTTAAAAAGAGAGTAAAAAAATTTTTAAAAATGGGGGGAAATAAATAAAAGTCCCTCAAGTGTTGAGGAACAAACTCACAACTTTTAGTTTGGGAGACAGCCGATCTACTTACTGAGCCACACAGCTCTTGCTGTGTGTCAGTATATCCAGGGCTCTAAATTAATACCCACCAAATGTGGATTAAAATTCATTTTGGTGGGTGGTCATAAATATTTACTAGCCAATTTGGCTGGTGATGTGAGAGGCATAGACCTTTTTCCCAAAACCCGGAAGTTAAGTGATCATTGTGTGCATCAACTTCTGGTGTCATTCACAGCGTCTGAACAATACAGCGGGTGAAGAGCCACTGTATCGTACTGGGATGCTCCTCCCGCGCTGAAACAACCTTCCCTTTCATTTCATTAGTTTCCCTGCGACAAGGAACTAAACCAGAAGTGGATTTGAGTGATTCGGCGGGGTTAAAGAACACATTTTATTATCAGGAAAGGACAACACGCAAGTCTACAGTAGTAATTCACCTCCGTGGATTTCGTGTTGGGGCTAAACTGTCTGATGCTCGAGACCCGAGGCTGTTCTAAGTCTTTTCCCTTGAATTAACTTTACGACGCCTCCTACGATGGAATGTGTGTTTATGATTGATGTAGCTAGCTGCAAGCAAACGAGCCCTCAAGCAATCGCCACAGTATTTTGGATTCTCATAGCATTCAGCCTTCCTCCCCATTGACGCTCACTATTGAAATCTTAACGTGTTAACTACGACCAATTGCCACCAGAATTGATATGCATATCTCTAACTTAGGTCTACATCAATCTCTTAAAATAGCAATGCTGCCATACTGTAACTTGTTACTTTATTGTTTAGGGGCTTTAAAAATAAAATAAAAATTTCACTGGGGGGGGATTGGCTGCTGGAAATTGTGTTTGGCTAGTAACTTTAGAGAGTCACCAGCCAGGGAAGCAGGTGGATCAAAGCGGGGGAATATAATTTTCCTCTGCTCCATCTCACCTGCTCCCAATTTTAATGCACGACACACACACACTTGTATATACACATGGTGTCACATCCACGGTGTAGGGGTAGAGTTCGGCAGTCAGCAAGCTGGCGAACTCAGTAACAGGGTTAGCTTTCACTAGGTACGCTGGCGTGACAACCAGGACCTTTCCCCGCTGGGCCTGGGGTTCGGGGGTGCCGCCCATCTCCCAGTGCTCCCATCTCCCCTTCCGCCCCACCACGCGGATGGAGGTGTGGTGGGCGCGGGTGCCCACGCCCGTTTCGCTGTCCGGCCCCTCTCCGGCACCGATGCCTGGGTACGGGGGGTCTCCGGGGTTTGGGGGTCGGGTTTGCTGGGCTTCAGGAAGGGGGGTAGTATGGCAATTTCCCAAGCTGAAGGTCGTGAGTTCGTTCCTCAACCCTTAAGTGACTTTTTCCCCAATTCTTTATTGTGCAAATATTACTATAAAACTGAGTCTACTTGGTTCCACTCTAGATAGAGTCAAATTTACTCTCCAGAATTTAACTGTGTAACTTTTTGAAGGAACACAACTGTACAGGAATAATGAATGATTGTACTTGATAAAGTTGTCACCAAATAAAGTTAATAAGAGTTTGTGGAAACTGTTATTTAGGATCCACAATTGAAATAGTTTAAGATGAGAGAAACTGTCAAGCCACAAATAAATAAATAAATAACCTTGTGTTCGTCAGTTTCAATGATCAATGACGGTTTAACACATGCAAACCGTACAAAGGAGAAAATTGTGCAAAATTGGGATTGTATGCACTTGCCCTATTGTCTACTGAAACCAACTGTATTTGGCTGTAAAATGTGGCGATACAAAGCCCCTTCCAGAGTGAATCCTTTAAAGATTGTACAGGAGAAGAAAGTCTTTATAAGGGGGTAATAGTCATAAAGAGACAAAGCAAAGGTTGTTTAAACCGGATGATGAAGTGAACAAGCTCAACTTTTCTTTATTATCAGCAGGAAGCTACTCTGCTGTTGTGCCCGACTACAAAGAGAGAAAGGGTTTTAGCGTTCAACAAATTCAATTCCGTCTGTGAGTAACACCTTGTTATCCCCCCTTTTCAATGGTCACAAACGGGTGTGCTGTTCAGGTCAAGAGTTGACTGCATGCATTTTTTTCCCCAGACAATTTGTTAGGCAACTCAGGGTTGTCATTAGCCTGCAGTAGAAGTGTTGGATGCAAGGGTCTGCTTGCCACCCGTAAACGCTACTCGTAGCTTTTCTATTCACTGTGATGAAAATGTTAGCTTTTGTTTGATCTGACCGAAGGAGGATTTTTGTGTCTATCTTTGATTATACAGTGGTGTACAAAAGCAGTACTACATGTATTTTGGTTAATTTGTACAGCAAACCAACTGCTGCCTGATGACGCTCCTAATAAATCATGTGTTTGCATGTGAGAGTCCGCATGATAAGCACTATCTAGCAAAATGGCCTAATCCAATTATACACAAAGAGTAACCAGTACAAGCAAACTCAATTTCACAATCCTTCTTAATCCACAAGTACACAAATAAAAATATGACAGAGTCCTTTTTGAACAAAAAGACAGTTTTTAAAAAAAAATATATACAATTTACAAGTCTTCTTTCTAGACGCAACATTTGAGTCGACATTTTCATTCACAATGTTCCCTCATTGCACCTCAATGGAAACTACCATGAAAACTCTGAAGGTTTCAAACAAGCTATAGAACAATTAAAATGAAATTCTAACACATTTGTAAAGTAATAATTACATTAAAAAAATCATATGGGAAAAAAACTTTCAAACCCTGTATGTCGCGACCATCATAAACCAAGGACAAACCAAATCAACCATTGGGCTATTGGGTACAAATAATGGCCGTTACACATGCCCACCAAGAAACAAGTGACCATTAAAGAAATTAAAAATATATCTCTGTTTTGTGCTAGACAAAACTGTTGTGACTTAGAATAAATCAAAAACCTCAGCATTGAAGGTGGAAAGACACCCAGTAAAAGAGATTAATGTAGTCTTCATGTTATGTAACCAGCAGTTTTTGCATTTTTTATAAAAAGGTTAATGCAACCAAAAACGTTGAAGCGGGTATCGTCTACTATGCAAAGCCAAAGCCATTTATCAACAATACCCAGAAACGCCGCCGGCATCTCTGGGCCTGAGCTCAAGTGTTCTGTGATCTGACGAATCCACATTTCAAATTGTTTTGGGAAATTGTGGTTGTCGTGTCCTCTGAGTCAAATAGGAAAAGAACCATCCGGATTGTTATGGACGCAAATTTCAAAAGCCAACATCTGTGATGGTATGGAGCTGTGTTAGTGCCAATGGCATGGGTAACTTTCACATTTGGGAAGGCACCATTAATGCTGAAAGGTGCAGGTTTTGAAGAAACCATATGCTGCCATCCAAACAACATCTTTTTCATAGATGCCCCTGCTTACACATTTCAGCAAGACAATGCCAAACCACATTCTGCGTGGCTTCGTAGTAAAAGAGTGCAGGTACTGGACGGCCCTGCCTGCAGTTCAGATCCGTCTCCCATTAAAAATATGTGCCGCATTATGAGGTGTAAAATACAACAATGGAGACCCCGGACTGTTGAACAGCTGAAGCTGTACATCAATCAAGAATGGGATAGAATTACACCTACAAACGTTTATTGACTGTTGTTAAAAGAAAAGGTGATGTAAAAATAGTGGTAAACATAAACCTGTCCCAGCTCTTTTGGAACATGTTGCAGCCATAAAATTCTATGTTCATTATTATTTGCTAAAAACAAGTTTATTAGTTTGTACAAACCCAATTCCCAAAATGTTGGGACACTATACAAATTGTGAATGAAAACTGAATGCAACTATGTGGAAGTGCCGAATTTCCAAATTTTGTTCAGAATAGAACATAGATGACAGGTAAAAAGTTTAAACTGGGATCATGTATAATTTTAAGGGAAAAATATGCTGATTGTAAATTTCATGGTGCCAACAAATCTAAAAAAAAAAGTTGGGACAGGTAGCAATAAGAGGCTGGAAAAGTCAATTGCACGTATAAAAAAACAGCTGGAAGACCAGTTACCACTAATGAGGTCCATTGGCAACTTGATTGGAGTATGTAAAGAGCTACTCGGAGTGGCAGTGTCTCTCAGAAGCAAACTGTCACGAGTGGTTAGTGTTTGTTGGACCCCAAAAGAAAAGAGCAGACCCAGCAAGGGCGAAAGTCACTCAATTTTAATGAACCAACAAAAGGCTCACAGCACGTGGACAAAAGGTTGTTTAACAAAAGGCGACGACGACAAAAAGGTGTACGTCATGGGAAAAAACAAGAAAACACAAAATCACGTCGGAGGGCGGATAAAACAGAGGAGAGTAGCATACATAGTAGATTAAAGAAAAACGCTACTAGTCTAATTACTAGTGATGTGCCCTACTGTGCCGAGGCGCCGATGTGTGCCGAGTAAACCGGAAAAAAAATCTGCAAAGCGCGCATCGAGGCATGTGTCGATTACGCTTGTGGCCACGCCCGAAGCCTCGGAACGCGCGTTGCTACGTCCGAAGCCTCGCCAGACGGGCTTCCTACGTCATCGCCAACACATAGTTTCGTGGGTGACTCGAAATAAAATGGCGCACCGAGACGACAATGAGCTCACAGGTGACACTGACACACTGACACAACTCGCATCTTCAAACCTTAATTCAATCGGATTCGTTTTGCAATGGACGCACCGTCCAGTCCACAACGAAAAAGAAGAGAACATCCCCTGTCTGGGATCATTTTGAACAGATCTCTCCTAAAAAGGTACAAATTATAATAACCAGTGTGAATATATATTGTAAATTATTGTGACAACACAGTGTATCCCTCGTTTTAATGTCTTTCTTCTACTTGCTGATATTTCAAAAGGTGAAGTGTAAACTTTGTTCTAAAGAACTTGGGTACCAAGAGAACACTCTTTAGCCCCAATAAAGCACAAGAGGCTGAGAGGAGGCTCACAGGTGAATGTGCGACAGTGATCAAGCACAGGGCATCTTCCTCCTCCTCCTCCTCCTCCAACCCATCATCTTCATCAACACAACCGGACACATCAGAAGCTTCCCAGCCTGTGGAGCAAGGTAATATTCGATACATTCTTTTTCTTTTTTTCCTTTTTCTTCTTCTCCAGAAAAATAAAAAATATTTGATACATTCTAATGGTGTTAATTAAGCAATAGGAAATGAGCGGCAGTGCATTATTGTGGGATAAGGCATTCTTTTGCTCCCATCTCTACAATGGGCAGCCAGAACTGCCTGTTGGCTGTTAGTCTGTTTGTTGTGTCTTAGGTGACAAACTGGCGGCGATTGGACCACACAGTCATGCAGAGGAGGACCCAGAGTGAGACCGCAGATGCGACTGTGGAGGTCCACACTTACCTGGGGGAACCCAACATAAGCAGGATGTCAAACCCCCTGGACTACTGGGAGCTGCACAAACATGTTTACCCAAACCGCTACAAACTAGCAATAACCTTTCTCTGTACCCCGGCCTCATCCGTCCCTTGCGAAAGACTATTTTCAAAAGCAGGAGAAATCCTGTCTAAAAAAATAAACCGTTTAAAGCCAAAAACTTTGGATATGCTAGTTTTCCTCAATAAAAATGAATGGAAGGTGTGTCTTGTTCCTTGTTTATATGTCAATGTCTAAAATAAAGCAACCATTCTTTCAAGTACCACACGCACATTCATTCACATCACAACTCCCTGCCCTTTTAAACACATCAAATCCATGGTATAATTTTAATCACTCTGTCTGTCATGACATTTATTTTCCACATGAAGGCGCAATAGAACAAATTAAGCCTCATGATGCTTCGGCCCAGGAGTGAATCAGTTGGATGGAAGGCCTCATTGCTTCATGATGCTTCAGTTTACCATCACTACTAATTACTAGTGGAGTCCACAACACCAAGAAAGATTGCCGCTGGAAAGGTAGCAGTATCAAAACGTCAGGTATGGTGAGTAGCGTCACAGAGCAATAACCCAACACTCCTCTCTGTTGCTGCCAGGCTTTTATTTCGGCCTGATGACCTAATGGGCAGCAGGTGAGTCGGCAGGATCCGCCCTCCAGCTGTTTCCCCAGCAAGGGAGAAATCAGAAACGGGAAACAGAAGAAAACCAAAACATAACACGAACATGGGTAGAGAATCACCAATTCCTCCAATCTTGCGCAGAAAGATAGTGGAGAAATGTCAGAAAGGTGTTTACCAGCGAAAAATTGCAAAAAGGTTGAAGTAATCATCATCTACTGTGCATAACATCATCCAAAGATTCAGAGAATTTGGAACAATCTCTGTGTGTAAGGGTCAAGCCCATGATTTTCGGGCCCTTAAACGGCATCGTCAATGCAGAAAGGTATGTTCAGATTCAAGAACAACATATGCTCCCATCCAGGCAACATCATCATGCAATTCTCAACACGATAATGCCAGACCACATGCAGTACCAATTACAACATCATGGCTGCATAGGAAAAGGATCCGGGTATTGAAATGGCTAGCCTGCAGTCCACTTCTTTCACTTATAGGGCACATTTGGCGTATCATAAAGGGGAAGGTGCAACAAATAAAGCCCAAGACATTTCAACAGTTAGAGAAAAGCGTGTTAGACAAGAATGGGATAGCATTCCTATTTCTAAACTTGAGAAACTTGTCTCCTCGATCCCCAGACGTTTGCAGACTGTTGTAAGAAGAAGAGGGGATGCCTCGCAGTGGTGAAAATGGCCTTGTCCCAACTTTTTTTTTAGATCTGTTGACACCATGGAATTTAAAATCAACATAGTTTCTTTCCCCTTAAAATGATACATTTTCTCAGTTTAAACTTTTGACCTGTTCTCTTTGATCTATTCTGAATAAAATATTAAAATTTGGCACTTCCACATAATTGCATTTAGTTTTATTCACAATTTGTATACTGTCCCAACTTTTTGGAAATTGGGTTTGTACCTCAAATATCTCGTCTTTGTAGTGTATTCAATTCAATATAGGTTGAACATGATTTGTATTCTGTTGTTATTTATGTTTAAGGTATAATTTTAAGGGAAAAATATGCTGATTGTAAATTTCATGGTGCCAACAAATCTATAAAAAAAAATTGGGACAGGTAGCAATAAGAGGCTGGACACTCAAGATCAACTTACAACAACAGGTCCGCCACCACATTTTCCCTGCCAGGTGTGGTGAATGGTGAAATCATACGCTTGCAGTCTCCTAGTCCACCGGTACAGCCGCAGCAGCTTGTGTCCCAACCCAGTCGAAGCTAACAAGGCTGTGAGAGCCTTGTGGTCCGTGCGGAGCGTAAAGTGTCATCCATACAGGTACATGTGCCACCTTTCACATGCCCAAACACAAGCCAGGGCCTCTCTCTCCCCGATCGAGTACTTCTACTCAGTAGAAGTGAGTGACCTCGATGCAAAGGCCACTGGGCGCTCAGTCCCCTGATGAAGTTGGGACAGCACAGCCCCAGCTGCAGTGTTGGACGCCTCACAAGTCGCGAATGTGGGGCTTTGCAGGTGAAAATGAGCAAGTACTAATGACGAGGTGAGTTGTGTTTTGAGTTGGCGGATGGCAGCCGAGCATGCTGGCGTCCAGGACCAAGAGGCGCCCTGTTTCAGGAGGGCACGCAGAGGTGCAGTGGTATCGGAGTAGTAGGGAAGGAAGCACAAGTAGAACGTGGACAGCTGCGCAGCGAATGAGAGCTCTGGCAGGCGCAATACAGCGTCAACATTCGAATGCAGTGGGCTCAGGCCATCAGCAGTCAGGCGAAATCCTACAAACTCAATAGCAGGCGCTGCGAAGATGCACCCCATTGAGAGTGAGGTTGTGGCTGTCCAGCACATCAATCACTTTGGAGAGGCGGCCATCGTGTATGGCGCTCGTCACCCCGTGCACCATAATCTCGTCCAGCTACACGACCACACCTTGGATGCCTAGAAAGATAGTGGCCATGATCTTCTGAAAGCAGCTGGGGGCAGAGCTGAGGCCAAAGGGCATGGGTGTATAGCGAAAAAAAACATGTGAGTCACGAAGGCTGTGAGGTGGCGACTGTCAAGGTGCAATGGAACCTGCAAGTTGGCGCAGCTCAAGTTTAGTGAACACAGTAGACCCATGGAACCTGGCGGCCAGCTCCTCCGCTGTGGGCAGTGGGTATTTGTCGGGAATCACGGCCTTATTAGCCATCCTGAGGTCAACACAGGGCCGCAGACCGCCCATCTTCTTCGCTGCCACCAGATTTGAAATCCAAGGGGATGCGTCGATCTGCTTAATGATACCAGTGTCAAGGAGTTTCTGTAGCTCGGCTTTGATGTCATCACGCAGTGCAAGTGGGAGCCAGCGAAGAGGCTGGATAATGGGGGGCACAACTGAATCAATAACTGGCTGATGGTTGAAGGCAGTAAGACAGCCCAAACCTGTTAAGAGTGATGGCCATCATTGCTGCTAGGATGTAGTACTGTACTGTGAGTGCCAAGTCTGCTTTTTATTTTTTTCACTGCCGTCACGTGTATATCCATTCCTCAAACATCTGTAACAATGTGAAGCAGTACGGCATACAGCCATATGCTACACAGCAGGAGCAGTACAAGATGGATTCTCGTAGCATTTGTGAACAAATACAAAAATTCAGCTGTTCCCTAAACGTTGAGGGAACAATATGCTTCAATCAAATATTTAAATTTTTCAAATCAAGAAATGTACCAGACACATTAGACGCCCAGTAAAGAGCTGATAATGTCTCATTTCAAACCAATATTGTAGATGAAAAAAAGATGAATAATAAGATAGATACAGTACATCTACCTGCCCCAGGGCAGCTGTGGCTCCTTAAGTAGCTTACCGCCACCACAGTATGAATGTGTGAGTGCATGAATAATGTGTCCATTGTGAAGCGTCTTTGATTTTCCAGAAAGAAAAGCGCTACATAAATCTGATGCAATATTATTATTACTATTATTATTATTATTATTATAGATAGAATAGATGAAAAATAAGCACTTTTATTCATCCCTTTTAAATTTGGAAACATGGCAAAGGCATATCAAAAACAGCATAAAAACACAATTAACAAAGCTGTTATTGACAAGAACTTGAGGTGTTTTTTCACTTAAAAAATACAGTAAATTAAATGTAACACAAAAATAAAATACAATTCTGTAAATAATAATCTGGTCACATCTTACCCAGGCATACCTCAAAGTGCATAAAAATATAATTTGTTTATGTCTGAACTGAAATTTAAGTGTGTTTAAACTCCCGCTAAGTTTCACACACAACATCGTTTGATGCACGATACAGTGTAAGGACATCATCTGGGATGCAACAGCAGAGCCACATGCTGCCCATCCACTTATTTTACCTGCTATGGATGGAGTCCCATCTGTCATAAACATACACACACGGTGCATAACCAGACAGAGGAATGTTGAAATCTCAGAGACCACATCGCCAGTTGTGTGTCCTTCTAACAGCAGAAAGCCAAGCAGTTCCTCTTGGATGCATATACCGCCAAGAAAACGGACAAATGAGAACAATTGTGCAACATCAGTTCTGTCCGTGGACTCATCTATTGCTATGGAAATAATATTGAGTTCATTCAACAGCGTTTCACTCTCAAACACATCTTTAATTTCAACCCCGCGATGTTTGAGGGTTAAATCGACTGTTTCGTTTTTAAGTTAACGTTTCGAAGTTGAAAGGGACATGGTTTGTTCCCACAGCTATCTCGGCGCTACACCTGTTAGCACCACTAGCCACGCTTCAAAACAACGCTCAGCAATGTGGGTAGAATGCTGCTACCCTACTACTACTACAACTAGGAGTGTTGCATTCACAGTGTGAAACACTGTAGGAATTTCTGAAATCTTCTCGAACCGAGATGCCCTCTGCATCTTTTGAATGGAGAGGAGTAATACCAGAGGCTGGGCCACTTGGGGGTTGGTTCTAGGGTAGCCAGACATCCGGATTTAGGCCGGACAGTCCTACTTTTCAGTGACATGTCCTGCGTCCTGCACAACCCTAAGCCGGACTCTGGTTTGTCCGCCTTTTAAAGAAAATGAGCTGTGGTTGATTTTATGTGACCCAACATCAACCCCACCCCCGTTTGTCACAACTGGTCTGTATTGGCCAAGAATAGTTTCAGTTAAAAATCTTGTATATCATTGGTTCAATACATGTAAACAAATCTCCTTGTGTGGCTATGTGACTATACACAATTTCCTCGCCGCCTTCTTCTTCAGCAAAAAGGCAGCGCTAGCAAAAATGCCAAAAGGTCAGACATCTTTTAATATTGAATGGACGAAAGAGCACAATTTCCTGGCCAAAAGCAGTCGAGACTGGTTTCACGGTTTCTGCACGCTTTGCCAGTGTGATGTCAACGTGACCAGTCAGAACGTCATGCGGGGCGGAGAAGATTAAAGGCAAGCAGCAGGTGCGTCATCATTGAAGACATGTTTTCCTTGTTATTTGTTTTTCAAAATAAGTTATGTTTTATGGCAATATTAAAAAATAATTGATATCTCAGCTCCTGAAGCAGATAGAAACATAATTCCAAAAACATTTCAGAGCTTACACTAGTGGTCTTCACATAAATATAAGTTTATTATTATAATCCTTCAATATATACTGTATATATATATATATATATATATATATATATATATATATATATATATATATATATTTCTTTTTTAACTTAACAAACAAATGTCGCATCTGGGGGTACATAACTCCATATATATTTACCTTCTGGAGTGCAGTTCTAATAACCTCAGGGTCAATTCCATTACAAAGCCATCCAAAATTTCAATATCCTCATTGTCTACAAACGTAATTCTTAACAGAATGTCACTGCCGACACTAATTCGAATTCCTCCCGTGGCGTCGTTAATCTGGTCATTTATTTCGTAACTCCCGCAAATCTGCGTCAACCATAAATGCTTGGATAAAATTCCAGGACATGCTACGAGGCCCACGTCACCCTCTCGTGCATATTCTGATTAATTTAATTAGCTAAGAGACCAAGAATTGGTCAAATCAAAACCAAATGACTTAACCGCTCTCGCGGCTATAAAGGGAGAAGAGCGGTCACGTGCTCCCTGCCTTAATGGGTTAAAAACATGGTACAGTAAATTAAATAAATTGTCAAAAAGAAGTTTGACTTTTTATTGATTTTAAATTTTTACCATTTAGTGCACAAACATGATCTATAAACCATGCAAAACTTTATTGTTGATGAAAATACACCGCAAGTCTGAAATAGTGTTCCCTCGTTTTCCGCTGGGGTAAGGTTCCAAAAAAACGATATGCACACATGTACAACTCAATGATTGCATTTGTTTTGGGCAACAGTTTATTCATTTTTCAGTTGAGTTGCATAGTTAAGGTCACACAAATGGTGTAAAAAGTTTTAAATTATTCCTTTCTGTCAATTTTTTTATATATGACAAAAACCTGGCATTTTGAACAGGGGTGTGTAGAGTTGGTGTGAAGTCTATTGTCAAAGTTTTTCAGGGCTTCTCAAATCCAGACAAAATTACTTGTGGGAAGAAAGAAAAAAAAAACTCAGGAGCAAGCCTTTCTATCTATCTATCTGTCTGTTCGCCTGCAATGTCTAAAATACACACACGAAAAACAGCAGTAGCGATGTGATGTTTTCAGTCTTCTAATGCCTTATAGCAGCTTATGGATACAAGGCCTAGCCACTCCAGTCAGGTAATAAACTGTAAAATGCAATCCTCAGATTTTCCAAAACAGACACTTGACATGTGGGAGTGATTAAAATTTGTAAGCCAATGTGAACATGTGTTATACATTGATATGGAATTAGATTTACAGTAAGAAAACTCTCTTTGTTTTACACATCTTCTAGAGCAAGCATAGCTCTGTTAACATAAAGACTCTGGATAAAGTCATTCCAAACATATGGCGCAACAGCAATGTTGATCTTTGAAGTCAGACAGTATGAGGAATTTGAAAGCATTTAATCTCAAACCTAAACCTCTGCCATGTTGAATGAACGGAACCAATATAACGGAACCTTTTAAGTTCAAACTCAAACCTTTCCCATGCTTTGTTCGGACGTCAAAACAAATATTAGAAAATAATACAAATATAGGGTGTCTCGAAAATTTTACAAAATTTTGTAATATGTGTGTTAACGAAGTGTAGTATGTTTAATGTTCAACTTTGGTTTAAGTGTAATATTAGTTTTTTCTTGTGAAGAATGACATTAGAAATGAAAGGCGGTTTCTTTGTTTGTTTGTTTGTTTGTTTGTTTGTTATAATATGCCCCAACACAGTCCAACAAGAGTGTGCAGCAAGCCTTTTTTAAGAAATTCAATAAAAATACATCAACTAGAAAGCAGATTTGTACGCGGCAAAAAGAAAATGAATGTTGTATCACAGGCAGTGCCTGTATTAAGTATTAGTAAAGCCTTTTAAAATGTATATCCGTTTGAATAAGTTGTTGGAATTTTAATGAATAAATCTTTTTTCCAGCATTCAGCTTTCAACATTTTGTTTGCATAGGACACAATAATTCATATTTCAGATTTAAATATATTTTGGGCTTGCTGACATTTTATAAAAAGTGTCACCAAACAAGCTAAAGAAAAAGCAAAGAATGTACAGGGTTAGCTCTCACAAGACTCACTGATCTTTTGCACATTTGTGAATGTCTTGCAGATTATCGTCAATGAAAGGAGTCTGTCAATTGGAATACACGTAGAAAAAGCCACAGAAAAAGCCTTCCATGCCAAATAAATATATAATACTCAATATTTGCTGATGTCATGCATGCTGTGGTGTTATACGTAAAGGGAAATTCTAATTTCAATAGTATGACTTCTGGGGCAGTAGACTTTAGAAAAAGTTCTGATATATTGCTATTTAAAATTATGCTTGGCTTGCATATAAGTAAGATATTCTGAGATTAATGTATCATTCTTTTTACCACCTTCCCAAAATAATGGCCTAAATCATGTTTTAAAGTTATTTTGCTTTTTTCAGAAAACCCGATAAACTGAGTCAAATCATAATTATTATTACTTCATTTCAAGGGTAGAATTGAATAATCTGTTTAACTAAGGATGTAACAAGGTAGCCAGTATCCTGAGGAGATGTTTAAAAACAAAACAAATACAGTTGTCAAAATATGTCTTGGGCGATTATTCTAAGCGGGTGACGTTATAGTAAACATTTGAATGTTTATATGAATGTAGCTGCTGTTTGAAGAATGCAGTTAGTTGAACTAGACCAGTGGTGCTCAAGTTCGGTCCTCGAGAGCCCTTATCCAGCCTGTTTTCCATGTTTCCCTCCTGCAGCACAGCTGAATCTAATGATCAGCTAATCAACAAGCTTTGCAGAAGCCTGATAAAGATCCTGATCATGAATCAGGTATGTTAGTGGAGAAAAACATGGAAAACAGGCTGGCTAGGGGCTCTTAAGGACCGAACTTGGGCACCCCCGAACTAGACGATCCCATGTCATATGTCAGCCCTAGACTAAACTGCTTCCCAAAATGTAAACATTACAGTGGATACCAAAGGTCAATTTGTCAGTGGATTGTAAAATACCCTTTCCCTTACTCCGATAGCCTCTGTCAGCATCTACTGTCACCATATGTCATAACAACTTCCAGCATCAAACATGTTCCAAATTTTTCTCAAACACAAGCTCATCTTATTTGGCGTTTCTAATGCATCTTACCCAAGAGGGCTCCCAGCAGGCGGACTGAGGTGAAACGTTGGACCATACTCTTGGTTTTAATTCCTCAGCTCCAGAGTGCTTTGAAATCAGCACAGTGTGCGCGTGTAGATGTATTTGTGGCACATATATAAATATATGTATATATAAGTTGGGCAAACTGCTGTGTGACGTCACAGGCTTCTTTAGGGGGTGTTCAGCGTGCCAAACATGAGTGGCTGCACATCAAGTCTTCATTGCCATTCTGGCACAGCAACTCATTTTCGTTGGTCTCCCCTGATTCTTTTGCTGTGGGAAATCTGAAAAAAAAAATAGGAAACACAATTAGAAAGCATACAATATACAAATACAGACAATGGATTGTTTTAAGAAAATACTTAAAACCTTTCTTTTTAGAAAGACATATCAACTGTGATTTTTAGGATTGTTTTATCTTATTTATAGTGGGGGTTTTTTGTGGTTTTACTGTCTGTTATTTGTTTTAACACATTGGTTTTATTGTGTGTTTTATGTTACGGCCACTGTAGCACTTTGAGGTTTGATGTCAAATGTAAAGTGCTTTACAAATTAAATGTATTATTATTAAATAATCACACTGACTAATGCAGTTATAATCAGCAGGAATGCTACAACAGACTACTAGAGCCAAATTCATTCTCACTCTGCTACTGGGAATCATTTTGATACAATTTCAACAACTGTTATGTACTTTATATTAGAGTTGGGCATCTGTAAAAAGTGGAGTATCTTTTGAAATTGATGATTAATTCAATCTTGAAGCAATTTAGACAAGCAATATGGGCAGCACTCTGGCCTACTGTTAGCACAATTATCAAAAAGTTGTCGGCGTAGGTTTTCTCCGGGTAATCCCACTTCCTCCCACATTCCGAAAACACCAGGGTGCGTGCTCCCCGTTTGCCATGTCGCTGATGACGAGGTGAAACGGGTAACTGCAAGGTAATTATTTCCCAGGCTCACCACAATGGCGCAGGTAATTTATCTGTCAAAGGCTACATTCACACTGCAGGTCTTAATGCTCGATTCCGATTTTTTTGGTCAAATACGATTTTTTTGAGTAAGCATTCAAATTACATGTCAATTGTCACCTCAGTCTGTCTGTCTGCTTTGTGAAAGTTACGCGACCGCAAAGTGACCCGCACGTGCAGAAGAAGAAGCGAAGTCACTCACAACGCTGTGTTTGCGGAAGTAAATACGTATGGTCCACTTTTATAAGTCCATCATCATATTTTTACCATCCAGACGAGTGATGTGGAAGGAGGTAAAAATAATATTTTGTGAAAATGAGGCGAGCCTGTTCAAACTCCTCATCTCACGGGGACCTCTATTTTTTTTATTTTCTCACGTAATTGATGCGTGATAAATGAGCAGTCTGCATTGCTAAATTACTAATATCACTACTGTTAACTGTTAACTTTATGCTTCATGTTTCAAGTGAGATTAAATTAAAGTCAAATATAAAATCACAACTGTTACTCTAAAAAACTTTGCGCATATTGTAATTTTGATAACGTAGAGGTCGGATACATTAAAGTTAAAGTACGTGCTCGTTCATTTCGGTGGCTATTTTTCTTGCCCGTAAGTCAAACGCTTGGTTCAGTAAAACCCCGCCTCTCCCCCTGTGGCTGCCGTATCTCTCTCATGACGTCGTCCGAGCCAGCTGCTTCGTGCAACACCCACGAAACATACAGATAGGCTTTAAGCCGATTTTTAAAATGGACTCTAAATTTCATGGGTTGCTAGATCTCTGCGAGAGGTTAGACGAAAGGAGGAGGAGGGGAAAAAAAGCCCCACAATGGGTCGTGAACCCGCATCCTGTTGCTCATGGGACAAACGCTTTATCCACTACACCATCCATTCACTTAAATTCATTAGCGCAAATGTTTTACTTCTAGTTTACACCAGTGTCAGCCAATGTATTTTAAGACAGCTAATTGTTATTTCATTGCACTTTGGCATTGCAAATGTGAAGAATAATTGATTGCTTTGAATTAATTCGGACAAAATGTTTATTGATAAAGGCTAATTTTGTCATTATCCCTTGGAGGGAGGTCTCAGAGAAAGTGGGCGTGCGTTTAGTCCACAGAGGCGGTGCGAGGGTGGAGCCACATGCAATGACGTCAAACCGTGCCAACAGCTTGTTTTCTCAGGGTGGGAGGGGCTGGTGCGTGGAGAGCAGAATAACCTAGAATTTCTCATACAGGGGCGAAAGTGCCCTGCGATTGGCTGGCAACCAGTTCAGGGTGTACCCCGCCTACTGCCCGTAGCCAGCTGGGATAGGCTCCAGCGCCCCCGCGACCCTTGTGAGGAAAAGCGGTTAAGAAAATGGATGGTTGGATGGACGGGGCGAATGGATTAAAACACAACTTTGGTCATGTTTTTGGTGAGGAATTAGCATTTTAACATGGCTAAAAGCTCCAAAAAGTAGATTTTTCACCTTGCAGTCCCTTTAAAATTACCTTATTAAATGTTTAGTCATACCCAAATCTACAATGATGACATTGAAAATAATGGACTTGAACAAAAATAATAATATTGTCGTTCATTATTAAACAAGAGTTGTTGATTTAAGAAAAACTCAGATTTCACGGGTGTAAATTAACCTCTCACTTAATCGGACATTGCATCTCCATTTGCAATAAGAACTTCATCCAAACACTTTCTTTAGTGACTTATCAGTCTTTGACATCTACTTTGGGGGAATTTTTGCCACACAAAATTCAGCCAGTTGAGAGAGGTTGGATGGGCGTCTTGCACAAACTGCCCGCTTCAGGTCCCCCCACAGTACTTTGAAAGAATTTAAGTCATAATTTTAACTTTGCACATCCAGAACATGAATCTTGTTATTCTTCAGACATTTCTAGGTTGTATTGCTGGAATGCTTTGGATTATTGTCATGTTGCATGATCAATCGTCTACCAGGCTGTAACTTTACAAAGAACCGCTTCAGGTTATGAACCAGATTTCACAATATTCTTCATGATTCCCTGGACTATGTGGAGTTGTCCAGGTCCTGAGGATGAAAAGTCAGCCCAGAACATAACATTCTCACCCCCATGCTTCACTCTAGGGGTGAAGGTTCTTTTGCTAGTATGCAGTGTTGACTTTTTACCTAACATGACTGTTTTAGTTGTGACCAAACAGTTCAATTTTGGACTCATCTGTCCACAGAAGGGACTTCCAAAAAGCTTCAGTGGTGTCCAGGTACTCGCTGAGATGCGCAGCCTTGATCTTTTTTTGTGAGCAGAGGCGTCCCAAATTACATCAACCCACACTCATTTCACTTGCATGGACCTGGCTAATGCTTTCTTTTACATTCCACTCCACCCTTCAATGAAGCAATTTTTTGCTTTCACTTGGAATGGTGTTTGCTACTCCTACAATCGCCTGCCTCAAGGCTTTGTCCTTTCACCTGAACTCTTCAACGACTGTCTTCGCCAGTTGCTGTCTCCACTTGAACTGCCCCCTGGTGTTTTCCTGGTGCAGTATGTGGATGACCTCTTGCTGGCAGCTCCATTTGAAACTTCTTGTCTTGAAGCCACCAGGTCTTTGCTCTTCATCTCCTTGAAACAGCATCTTTCCACTGCTGCAGCTCTTACGATTCCTGATTGCAGTCGCATGTTCTATCTTGACGTGTCTGAAAAGGTCAGCAGTGTTTCTGCTGCCCGTTATCAGAAGGGGGAAGGAGGAAGTCGACAAGTTTGTCTGTATGCATCAACTCCATTGGAAAAATATGAGCAAAGACACACAATTTGCAGACGAATGTTGCTTCAAAGGCAACGATGACCTACAATCTGGATTGGCAGTAACCCAACCCACAGAAACAGGTTTTGAAGAAGTCCAAGCAGAAAGAATTTTAGGCTCTCAGTCACCACAAAGAGCTGAAATTTTGGCATTGACAGCAGCTCTCAGATTGGCAGAAAACCAGTTAGTAAATATTTACACAGATTCAGCATATGCACACATGACAGTTCATGTTGCATTAAAAGAATGGTAGCGAAACTAATTCTTAACTGTAACCGGTACAACCATTAAACATCAGGATGATATTCTTAAATTGCGAGATGCTTTAATACTCCCAACAGCGGTGGCAGTAATAAAATGTAAAGGTTACTCTCGAACTAATGATTTAGTATCAGCAGGAAACGAATCAGCAGATCGAGCAGCAAAAAAGGTTGCAGGGTACCGACCTACACTCCAACTAACTGTGAGTCTGAATGTGACAATCCACAGGAGGTGATAGTAGAAACAGTTAAGTTGTTGCAGGAAAAAGCAAGTCCAGAAGAAAAGAGTGTGTGAATGTCCAAAGGGGGACAAAAAGATGAAGATGGCATATGGTGAAAAAAAAGACAAATGTATTCCATCTCAGAAACAACTGAAAAATCGAATTTCTGAAGCCCATGGAACATGTCATGTAAGTGTGGAAGAAACACTGAGACGACTCCACTCCTGGTGGCATCCTTTCATGAGATCAATTGTTAGAAGTCAACTGCAGGACTGCAGTGTTTGCAGCAAGTATAACAGTATGCCTACATCTTAACCTCCCCAGGGTACTCACGATCTGGACGTGATTGCTCCTGGTCAAGTGGTTTATGCTTACTCCACTGCAAAATCTTTCAATGAATCAAATTGTTCTTTAATACCACATACTGCTAAACAACCTTCTCTCACTGCTAAAGGTGTGTTTCATTGTTGCATGCTTTTGCTTCTAATTCTATTGATAAAATGATAATGTCCAATCTTTCCACACAACCCTTGCTTAATGTTGCGCCAGCCGTCTGCGACGATGATGCCTCTAGTAAAAAAAAATTCTTTAATTTTGTTCATTTCATGTGTCGGACTCTTTTGAGTCCGAAAGGGGGATTGAACTGTATCTTCTGACCAGATTCCGTCATAACTGTTTTAATTTCCTCATTAGAGCTTTGTTCTGCGGATGTATCCTTGTGAGTGTTATCGCAATTTCTGCCAGGTGCAGTCATGACTGAATAACCTCCTCTATTCCTCAAATGGGCTATGGGTTTGAATTATGTCCTTGAGTTTTATCTCATGTCCGGTCAACTCCGGTTGAACTGTTTACTGGAAACTGTGTGGTACCGCCCTTCAAGATCGTATAAGAATATTGTAAGTCCTGTGTAATCTCCGCACTTGTGAGAGGCTACAGCCATTGTCTGTAACTCACTTGTGCGCGGAATATTCTGTAGAAATAAAAGCTTTTTTTCACCACCCGGAAGAAAATGAACACGTGGAGGAAAAGATCTACTCCACAACACTTGCTACGACTAACCTTCATTCCCCTCCTTTCAAACCTCCAGGCTTTTAGCTTCTCCTCCACCTGTTCCCTGTTCTCACTACAGATCAGTGTCATCTGCAAACATCATAGTCCATTAAGATTCCTGTCTAACCTCATCTGTCATCCTGTCCATTACCATAGCAAACAAAAAGGGGCTCAGAGCTGATCCCTGATGTAGTCCCACCTCCACTTTGAACTCCTCCGTCACACCTACAGCACACCTGACCACTGTCTTACACTCCTCATACATGTCCTGCACCACTTGAACATACTTCTCTGCTACTCCAGACTTCCTCATACAAAACCACAGTTCCTCTCTGGGCACCCTGTCGTAAGCTTTCTCCAGATCTACAAAGACACAATGCAGCTCCTTCTGACCTTCTCTGTACTTCTCTATCAACATCCTTAAAGCAAATACTGCTTCTGTGGTACTCTTTTTTTTGGCATAAAACCATACTGCTGCTCACAAATGTTCACCTCTGCCAACGACATGATGCAGGCAGCGGAGATGGCGGCTTAGTTGGAGGCTCCGCAGTCGTGCAGCTTATTCTTTATAAATTAAGGGTTACAGAGTGCTTTATTTTGATGCCAGAGTTGCATTGATATTGCTGAAACAATTTGGGACAATTTGTGTTGTCGCAATGCCCTCTCAACAACAAAAGCTGTTGAGACGCCAGGATGCCGTTTAGCAAACTCAGCAAAGCTAGCAAGGATAGCCCAGCTATAGCTAGTGCCGCGGCTAAAGACGATTCACCACCAACTATGATTAAATAATATTTTTGTTCCTCATGCCCTGGAAGATATTGCAATTACCTTTTTTATTTATTTTTTTTAAAAATCCACATGCCTTGGAGGACATTACATACACTCGGATTCAAAATTTTTGTTTCACATATCTTGGAGGATATTTAAGTAAATCCCCCTCCCGCTTTTTTTTCACATGCCTTAGAGGACATTCTACTTAATCCAATTTAATATTTTTGTTTTATACATCCTGGACATCACATTCACCTCAATGTAATAATTTTTTTTACATGCCTCGGAGGACATTCATTTTAATCCAATTTAATATTTTTGTTACATATGTCTTGGAAGAATTTTTATAGCCTACTTTAGGTGATATACTGCACATGTTGCAGATTTCTTTGTGGCTTTTGCTAGGTATCTTATTTTTTTCTACTTTGGATAGCCTGTCCTACATTAACCCAGGGGGATGGTTGAGGAAAATATTCCAAATTGATTTTCAGTATTGTGGTTGTATTTAAATGCTCATGGTGTACTGTAAATATGTATGGCTCTAAAGCCCTTGTACCTTTTCTCTTCCCCCCGTTACATTATTGAAGCCGTTCGACTGTTTAGAGTCGCGGACCAAGTTTTGTGTGTTAGGTTCAGTGCCCTTTTGGCGCTGCCCTCGGTGACAACAGTTTATGGTCACCACTTTTGTGTTGATTTTTTTATTTATTTTTATTTTTTATTAATGTATGTATCTTAGTCTTTCTTTATTATGATTTTATTTTTTATCTTTTACTGTGAGTTTTCACACACTCTTCTTTCCTAATGTACTGAATGCTCATTTCTCAGTGATGCCGATAATAACAACAGATTACATCCCCTACATATACAGATCCATAATTCTACTTAAATCTGATGACTCAGGCTGATGCTAGAAGGTCCCTGAAACTAATGACATGGAATGTACGAGGTCTTAATAATCCTATTAAAAGGAAAAAAGTTATATCATTTATGAAGTAAAAAAAATGTGATATAGCATTTTTGCAGGAGACTCATTTACTTGATCGGGAGTTTAAAATGCTTCGTCAAGACTGGGTTGAACATGTCTATGCCTCGTGCTGGAAGGGTCGCAGCAGGAGTGTAGCAATTTTGGTCCACAAACAAATTCAATTTAAATGCATTAGGGAAAACGTTGATGAAGATGGCTGCATCCTGCTGCTTCTCTTTGAGATTCAGATCTTTAAAATAATATTAGCAAATGTTTATGCTCCTAATCCCTCCAGATCTCACTGTCATTGCCCACGTGAGTGTTGAGGTCAATATCAGCCGAAGACAACACAACTTCATTCACAGTCCTATTCAAGCCACAAATAAAACTGTACATAAGCTTCTGCAAAGTTGCTTGTAATATATCTATTCCAGCTGTGACAAACGGCTCACTTGCGCTGGTCCATCTTGACCTCCTGAGGAGCACCCGCAGAGCGTCATTGTAGGCCACCGCTGTGTTTGATTTAAACAATGCAATCTTCACCTCGTCTATACAGGAACCAAACCTGTGAGCCAGAGTGTTTGCTTGCGCATATAATGTCCTACATTGCTTATTCACGTCGTCGTCATCAGACAGATCTTCCGTTAATATATGTCCCAAGTTGCTCTGCTTGCCACATGTAGCACAACATTAGACAGATAAATGACAGGAAATATCCTAATTTTATCCTCTCCCGTTCTACAAATCATGACCATACTTTTAGCTGCATTCTAAGTTGTAACTTGATGTCATGCTCCAAGCCGTAGCTTGAGCAGGTGTTAAGCAATTGTGGACAAAAATTGACAATATTACAGCAATTTTAATGTTGAAATCCCTAGTTTTGAGAAAAACGGGTTTAACTGTTAAAATATCACTGGAAAGTCAATTGAATTCCCTTCGCAGATAAGGCGAGATTTGAATCTTTAGGAAGTTTGACCTCTCAACAGATGACATCAGCTTCAACTTTTTCAATTCAATTCATCTTCTGAGGCATCAGCCAAACTTTGGTTATTTTATTGTTGCTCCTTGTGGTATTTTCTTGCTTAAATGAGGTCATATTACCATGGTGTGAAATTTGATTTAATAATTTTGGGTCAATTAAAAGATTATTTGCCATTTGGTGTGGCCTGTGACAAGTAAGTTTAATGATAACAACCCTCCGCCCCTCAACATAATACATAAGGAACACAACAATACTGTAGTTACAAGCCACTACATACCCTGCATGGATTTTGGGGCATGGTGACTCGCTATCACAGGGACCATCGGGATAATTTTTCATATTCAAGTTTCATATTTCAATCTCGAATTTGATTTTGATTTCATCCCACTTGAAAGAGCATAAAGTGAAAACTTGTGGTGATATATGCGACTGAGGCAGGCGGTTCATTTTTGACTCATCGAGTGGCATGTCATCATCTTTCATAGAAGCCATCTCATTAAATTGACATCAAGACAACGGCGGACACAAAGGTCAAAATAAAACAATTAATAAATAAGAACTACAAAAAACAATTTAATAAAAACAAACCAAGGGTTCTTTTTAACCTGTATTTTTTTGTACAAAATGGTCCATTCAGATATTATGTTTGTATTCAATTATGAAATCAAATACACTTATAAAAAGCTGAAACAATATCAAATAACATGAAACAATATGATCATCAAAAATACATTTATTAATGTGTGAACATCCAACAAGATGCCAAACAGGCAAAGATTTCCTGCATCAAGTCCTGTTTACAAACACTAAAATAACTACAATTAATAGGTTTTACCACAAGAAAAACCCTCGGGAAAAAAAGTCATCTTTTGGTGAGGTATGGAATCAACATCGTTTTTTGTTTTTTTTAATACATAGTCGGGAATTTCACTGTTTGGTTTCCTTTTCTACTTATTGTGAACAGGTCAGTAATTGACATTTTCCTTATTGCAGCCAAGTGGCAGAAAGCTCTATAGTAACTGAGCAACTCATTGACAATTGTAACAGATCCAATGCATTGAATTCATGACATATTATTTTATGCAGCCCAATAGTCAGCGCTTGCAGCCCAAGGTCGGCATGTGAACGGTATGGCTGCATGGTTATGAACCACTTATTTAGACATTTCAGGTATGAACTTATGGCCACCCCAATGAAAGATTTCTGGCTACGCCCCGCATCGAGACGTGATCAAAACATTACATCACGGTATTTACAATAGCCTACATTACATACAAGGCATTGCCGCATTTCATAACTTTAATTACAGTCATCCCGACTCGCTGGCATGTCAGTGACAGCGGAGCAGATCGAGTGACAGCCTGTCAATGTGCTTGGTGCTTGCATCTTGTCAGTGGACATGCCTGAGTGTGTGAATGTGAATGTAGTCATTTGAATTAAAAGTAGAAATTTATTTATGAAGAAAGAGATCCCGGAATTGAAGATTAGCTCTGTTTTGGTTACAAAGCACGGTAACCGGACCGACAACGCGCTTCTTCTACAAGGTATGATGCCGCATGTTATGACGTGTCATTCATTTATACATTCATTATGGTGGACTTCGACTTTTTTTTAGTTGTTATGTCAATTAGAGATGCACGATAATGCTATTTTCAACCGATACCAATAAACCATTCATTTAGAAAGTTTCTATGTCGATAACTTATAACCCACCAAGCAAAAATTGGTTGAAATGACGTTGAAAATACATTGAAAAGACGTCACTGGTGTCCATCCAAAAGACGTCTGAATTTAGCTGAAAAGTGAAAGGTTAAAAGACGTACATTTCAAGACGTTGAAAAGACGTCCTTTTACAGTCTAAATCTGGTTGAAAAGTGAACCAAAAAGTCAAAATTTGGTTGCCTGGACATCCCTAAATTATTCATTAATTGTAATTATTACAATCTAATAAAATATTTAATCTAATAAACTATTTGATCACAAAGTCATGACTGGATTTTCAATCAAGATTGAGACATTTTTAAAAAGTACATTTATTGTCAACATTACTATAAATACCAAATAAATCATTTTATCATCATTTTAATCATCATAACTTTTTTTGCGTGCGTGTATGTGTGGCCTCTGCACCCCCAGACCGTGCAGGGGCACGTTTCAGATGGTCAGCCATGGCATTATATATTTATTGTTCTGTGACCTTCCATCCCACTTTATGACAGCAGCTGTAAACACTAGGAAACAAAACAAACAAACAAAAAGCATTTATTCCTGAAAACTGACATACAGGTTTTTCGTAGATTGGCGTACGTGTGCTTGGCGTAAATACGGGCGCGTTTCAATTTTTGTGTTAGCGCAACACATAATTGTTAGGAGACGGGTGCGCCTTTTTCGGCGAGCACAGCTGCCGCACATCCAGCGTATCTGGCAAGCATCTCAATTTTTGTGCTGGGGCAAGTGAGTCTCGCGTGTTTGTGAACGCTGCGCGCCTTTTTCCCTGGTCGTAAAAAGTGCACCTGCCGCGCCAATCAGCGCATCACTAATTTGGTGAAAAAAGTAGACTAATTCTAGACTGCCCAAAAGGAAGTTCAGAGTGAGGTCATCTCATTCAAAATTTGACAAGGGTGGCGGGGAGTGAATTTTCACTTGCGTCCCATGAAAGATTTCCAATGAAAAAAATCGGAGGGAAAAATAGCATGTATGAATGAATGAATGAATAATATATAAATAAATACATAAAATCATGTACCTGATGAAAATGACTACTGTTGCATCATGCTCCCATTCAGAAAGACTCCCACTTTGAAGGTCTGCTACATCTCAAAAAAAAACCGTAATGAAATGAAAAGCGATAAAAAGTGTGCGGAGATTCAAATAATTTTTTTATTGGTACAGCCCGGGAAATCACGCGTCCGCACCATTTTTACATATACAACAATATAACATAGTGTGACGTGTCACAAGCATGCTGCCAGCAGATGTGGTTGGTAATCTCACCTTTTAATTTGTCTTCACACAACCGGCTACTGTTGGCCGCAGCCAACGCCGAACGCAAGAAACTTTACTTGCAAGCCGAATTAGCACACATTACCAACAATGTATAGATGAGTCCCTTTCCATCGCGAGACGTGCGTTCTCAAATACTCGGACACAAGAATACAAAACAGAATGTGCAACCCAGGAACACACAACAATCCTTAGTTATACAAGCGTATACAGTTTATACAATCGTAATGTTATATACTTATGGCTCTCGTTTTCCATTAGCTCTCTCGTGTCAGGTAAACACTTCCAAACAACTTGGTTTGTGCGCGTCTGTCAGCTGGATGCACAGTGATACGCACAGAAAAATAGAGCCCGGCGGTAATGTAGTCTGACTTTTTCCTAATGTGCAGTTTTGTGATGCAAATTCATCACTCTTTTGAACACAAATTGTTTTTAGAAGAAAAATGCTTTATTTTTGCGATCCCAGCCAACTTGCCGGACTACTTTCGTCTCGACCAAAACCGGACCAGATCTTGTGTCACAGGACGCTGTCAGCGGTAAGTCAGTGCTGATTGCACAGCACTTAAAGTGAGGATGTCATACAGATTTATGTCCAAAAACCCTAACTGTCGCTTTAACTGTTCTCTCGTTAGCATTACATTGACACAGTAGTCAACGTTACAAGACCCCAAACGTAATACTTACATCTCTTCTCCTGTTCTTTTCTTTCTCATTTCTTCTTTCGTCTGTCCAGTCCAATCCACTAACGTCCGCCACAACGATAGGTGCCGATATTGGCGTTTTGCATGCGCCATGTGCAAGGGGGGACCTGTTCAGTGAAGGTGGCTGCTAGTAAGTAATATTAAAGGGACTGCAACATGAAAAATCAACTTTTTGGAGCTTTTACCCATGTTAAAATGTTAATTCCTCACCAAAAACATGACCAAAGTTGTGTTTTCCTCCATTCGACCCTGTATGAGAAATTCTAGGTTATTCTGCTCTCCAAGAACCAGCCCCTCCCAACTTGAGAAAACGAGTTGTTGGCACAGTTTGACGTCATTGCGTGCTGCCCCACCCTCGCACCGCCTCTGCGGACTAAATGCACGCCCACTTTCTCTGAGACCTCCCTCCATGGGATAATGACAAAAGTAGCCTTTATCAATAAACATTCTGTCCGAATTAATTCAAAGCAATCAATTATTCTTCACATTTGCAATGCCAAAGTGCAATGAAATAACAATTGGCTGTCTTAAAATCCATTGACTGACATTTGTGTAAACTACAAGTAAAACAATTTGCACTGATTAATTTAAGTGAATGGATGGTATAGTGCAGGGGTGGGCAAACTTTTTGACTTGCGGGCCACAATGGGTTTGAAATTTTGACAGATGGGCCGGACCAGGAGCATTTGGACCTCATAGCACAGTAAAAACACACAGATAAATGTACAACCCAATTTACTTATAGTGTGCACTTAGGACTGCGTTTTTCAAATGTGCAAAATCCACATATTTAAAACAGCTTTTCCAATAGCTTCATTTTTATTGTTTTAGCTCAACTTTTGCTGTGTTTTTATGCTTTGTAAAGTGACCTTGGGTGTTCTGAAAGCTGCTGTTTTTAAATGAAATGTATTATTATTATGATTATTATAAAATAGCCCTAATCCAGGTAGTACGTTTGGCTCAATGAATATGCAAGATGCGGCATTTACACACTATTTGGCAAAGTGGGAGGAGAAATGTAAATAGATTATAATAGCACATACACTGTGATCTGTCAAACCTGGTGACTGCATCTATTATTAATAGATTTCAATTCAAGGCATAAAGTTAAATAATTTTTTTCCATTGGCCCACCCATTTTTAACCCGGGCCCACAGTACGTGTGACACATGCGGCTGCATGATAGCCGCTGCTAGCTGTCACGCGCTGAGGACAAAGCGCGTACATCCAATCCGTCTCTGACCACTTTTCCATCTCCGTGGGGGACGCATAGCACACGGTGTTTGTGCAGCAGCTCAAAAAGAAGCCAAAGGCCAACGAGGAAACGCTCATAGAAGTGCTCAACGCACGCCCCGGGGATGTCTTCACCAATATCAACAGTCTCCTGCATGCGCGCTCCTCACCTCACCCATGACAACATGTAGAAAGACTATCTTCAGCTGTCAAAAGGATCAAAACACGCAACAGTGCCACAATGTTGACTGATAGACTGAACTCTTTGTCCCTGCTTTCTTTCAAAAAATAATTGACTGTGTTCAACACAAAACCGTGCCGTCTCCTGCTGTAAATGTCCAAATCCAAATCCAATAAGATAAGATAAGATAAGATCCACTGATTGTCACACCCGTCTAAGTGGGGCGAAATTTGTTCTCCGCATTTGACCCATCCCCTGAGGGAGCGGTGAGCAGCAACAGCGCCGTGCTCGGGAATCATGTGGTGATCTAACATCCCAATTCCAACCCTTAATGCTGAGTGTCAAGCAGAGTGGCAATCGGTCCCATTTTTATAGTCTTTGGTATGACCCGGCCGGGAATTGAACCCACGACCTCCCAGTCTCAGGGCGGACACTCTAACCATATATATATATATATATATATATATATATATATATATTGAATTTTTTTCTAGCCTTATTGGATAAGTTCCGCGGGCCGGATTGAAACGCATAACGGGCCGCATAACGGGCCGCATTTGGCCCGCGGGCCGGGGTTTGCCCATGTCTGGTATAGTGGATGCCCCACAAGCTACAGGGTGTGGGGTTCATGACCTGCTGTGGTGCCTTTTTTTTTTCTTTCCTCTAATCTCTCTTCTCCCTTCCTCTTCCACAATTTCTTGCGGCAAGGACCCGTTTTGTTTCAAATGTTTATTCAAGAATTGATGGCTTGCGTGACCAAACGCAGAGATCTAGCAGGCCGTGAAAAAGTTTTAAATTTTAAAAAACGGCTTAAAACCGAGCATTTGACTTCCGGGTAAGAAAAATAGCCACCAAAATAACACATATTTCATAAGAAATTACATCGCGATTGTGTCAAAGGTAAGATTTCATCATTATATTCCTATACTTAACTGTGGAAGGGCTTAAAATACCATGGTGTAGTCGCTTTAAACAAACTATTCACACTCGCATTATAAAAATAGTTATAATATTAAATAAATACATACAATAATAAATACATACATACATACAATGCATACATACATACATTTTGACATATGGTCCACTAAAAGTATTACAGTGCATACCATACCATGGACTGATATGTTATAATAATAATAATAATAATACATTTTGAAAAAAACGCCTGCAGTACGAGACAACGCAACAAGTCATGATCGGGTTCAAAGAGGCTATTTGGAAAATTGTATGAGCTCTCTAGCCTACCAGCAATCCTGTACCGATTACTCTCACATGATCCCAGCAATTAATTCAATTTCCCATTATCTATCTTCTTTAAATCAGATAAATCTTCAACATTTTTTAAAGTAAATTTGGACCTCATTGGACAAGCAACTTAATTTTTAGGCTGAATTTTGACCACATTCGATAGGCTGAATACAACCCAATTTTATTCTATTTTTGGGCTAAATTTGGAACATATTAGATGTGCTATAACATGACCCAGTTTTCAACGTCTATTTTTGGTCTAAATCAGTCTAAGACAGACGGACCCGATTTAGCCCAAATTTAAACGTCCAAAAGACGTCTGGTGCTGGGTGGGAAGTAAGCCGATAATTGTTTGAAAAATTTACTTGAATACAAATATACTTATGAGTCCTACTATAAGTTTAACATGTACAAATACATTGAAACATTGTGTAAAGCACCATGAAGCTGAATTTTATTGATATCTCTGCTTCAAAGGCAACCAGTAATTCATTTTAAGTTTGCCAAAACAAAACAGTCATGTTTTAAAAATGCAACAAAAAACTTTGAGACTAACATTTTGGGGAGACACAGTAAAGAATGCCCACAATGGCGACTGCCATGTCGCCATGATGCACCTCCTATTAACACAAGGCGTGCATTATGACTTCTTGAGCCATAACCACGACTTGAGCCATAACCACAACAGATGGACCAACGCTACAAGTCTATTATTATCGGTGGATTTCTTTATTATCTGGTTTATCTGTATGATGTCAAATTGGTTGATAATTCTCAATAATTATCGTCCACTGATATTATCGTGCATCCCTAATGCCCATCTATCCATCCATTATCAGAACCGCTTATCCTCACAACATTTATATAAATCATTTGTGAATGATGTTTCAGGCGAGGAAAAGGTCGTTTTTAATAAACAGCTGCCCAAGACGTTGTGCTAGCTAGCTGCTAGGCTAAAAACACCCCTTACCAAAAAGACTGGGACAGTTGACCAAAGGTAACGACCATAACGACTAGGCTATCCAGCCACATGGTGCCGAAGGCTTTACAAACAAATTTAACCTATAAATTAAGCAGGAATGGCTAGTTTTGAGAAAACCCCATTTAAAGTTTTGGTACATTTTTTTTTTTTAATCAAAAAAAAAAAAAGGGAGAACAATGATGATGACATGTCAAATGATCAATACTGAGCTCTCCCAAAAAAAAAAAAAAAATTAAGTTTTGGTACATACATATTTCAAAGGTCCATAGCAACCAGTACCTTAGGAAAAATATATTGACCCTAAACTTTCAGGAACTGTCTAAGACCACTAGAAAGTCAACTCTGTCATGTTTATTTTCAGTTTTGTTTACTCCCTGTCATGTTTTCCTTGTGTGTTCCCCTTGTCTTGTCATTTCCTGTTTTATTGTGAAAAGTCTACTCCTCTCGTTTCTGGTCACTTGCCCTTCCTCGTGTGGTGTCTGTGTCAACCCTGATTGTGTCCACCTGTGTCCCCATCACCCTCATGTGTCATCCAATCAGTGCCCTCAGCCAGGTGTGTCTTGTCATGTCATTAGTGTTGGTGTATTTAGTCGGTTGTCTCCCCCCTGTCTGTGTCGGTTCATTTTTGCTGTTGCCACTGTCGTAAGTCTTTCGCCACGTCACGCTGACCTTGTTACCTTATCAGGATCCATGTCATATTGTTAGTCTCGCCTTAGTTGTTTTGTCATGTTTAGCTTCATCTTTTGTTAGTTCAGTTTATTTTGTTTTTTGAAGTTAGTTTTTTTTTTGATTAGAAATTAAAACCTCTTTTTGGACTGCACCTCTGCCTCCTTGCTCTGCCTTCCCGCATCTGGCTCCTAAAGCCCCCACCTTACTGACAGAATGAATCGACCAGAGAAGGACCCAGCGGGAGCGCTGAAAGCCATGATGGGGAATCAGGAGGCGCGCCTGTCGCGCCAGGAGGAGCTCCAGCACGCCATGGCCGCCCAAATGGACCTGCTGTCCTCTTTGATCAAGGGAGTTGGGCTTCAGATGGTGGCGCTCGGAGTCGCCAGCCGCAACTCCCCGAGCCACGTCTGCCTCCGCAGCCCCAGGTCCCCGTGTCGGCTCCGCCGCAGCCCCGTGTCGGCTCAGCCGCAGCCTCAAGTCCCTGTCCTACCACGCCTGCCGCCGCTGCCTCAAGTCCTCTGCCAGGTCTGCCGCCACAGCTTCAAGCCTCTCTGCCAGGACTTCCGCCGCAGCCTCATGTCCCTTTCTCTGCCAGGACTGCCGCCGCAGCCTCAAGTCCCTATCCTGCCAGGTCTACCGTCGCAGCCTCAAGTCCCTATCCTGCCAGGTCTACCGTCGCAGCCTCAAGTCCCTATCCTGCCAGGTCTACCGTCGCAGCCCCAAGTCCCTATCGTGCCACGTCAGCCACGTCCGCCCCAAGTCCCTATCGTGCCACGTCAGCCACGTCCGCCCCAAGTCCCTATCGTGCCACGTCAGCCACGTCCGCCCCAAGTCCCTATCGTGCCACGTCAGCCACGTCCGCCCCAAGTCCCTATCGTGCCACGTCAGCCACGTCCGCCCCAAGTCCCTATCGTGCCACGTCAGCCACGTCCGCCCCAAGTCCCTATCGTGCCACGTCAGCCACGTCCGCCCCAAGTCCCTATCGTGCCACGTCAGCCACGTCCGCCCCAAGTCCCTATCGTGCCACGTCAGCCACGTCCGCCCCAAGTCCCTATCGTGCCACGTCTGCCGCCGCTGTTCTCAGTCCCCGAACCACGTCTGCCGCCACAGCCTCAGATCCCTGAGCCACGTCGGCCGCCGCAGCCCCAGGTTCCCGTGCCGGCTCCGCGGCAGGTCCCGGACTCCGTGCCGGCTCCGCGGCAGCCCCAAGTCCCCGAGCCACGTCGGCCGATGACCAAAGTCCCCGAGCCACGTCGGCCGATGTCCAAAGTCCCCGAGCCACGTCGGCCGATGTCCAAAGTCCCCGAGCCACGTCGGCCGATGTCCAAAGTCCCCGAGCCACGTCGGCCGATGTCCAAAGTCCCCGAGCCACGTCGGCCGATGTCCAAAGTCCCCGAGCCACGTCGGCCGATGTCCAAAGTCCCCGAGCCACGTCGGCCGTCGGAGCCTCAGGCCTCTTCGCTTCTTCCAGGCCCATGGGGGTGGACAGGAGATGTTCATCCCACGGCCGTCCTATTCCGGTGTGGCGTCCGGGGCGCCCTCCAGATCGGCGCCGCCGGTCTCCCCTCGTCTGGCGCCCGGGACGTCCCCCGGACTAGGCTGGAGGGATGTGTCAGGTTCCCGCCTCCGCGCCCCCTCCGCCCGCCCTGTTTTTGAACTTTTTAAGGGACGTCTGGAAGCCGTCCCTCGACGGAGGGGTTCTGTCATGTTTATTTTCAGTTTTGTTTACTCCCTCTCATGTTTTCATTGTGTGTTCCCCTTGTCTTGTCATTTCCTGTTTTATTGTGAAAAGTCTACTCCTCTCGTTTTTGGTCACTTGCCCTTCCTCGTGTGGTGTCTGTGTCCCCATCACCCTCATGTGTCATCCAATCAGTGCCCTCAGCCAGGTGTGTCATGTCATTAGTGTTGGTGTATTTAGTCGGTTGTCTCCCCCCTGTCTGTGTTGGTTCATTTTTGCTGTTGCCACTGTCGTAAGTCTTTCGCCACGTCACGCTGACCTTGTTACCTTTTCATGATCCATGTCATATTGTTAGTCTCGCCTTAGTTGTTTAGCTTCATCTTTTGTTAGTTCAGTTTATTTTGTTTTAGTTTTTTTTTTTTTTTTGATTAGAAATTAAAACCTCTTTTTGGCCTGCACCTCTGCCTTCCCGCATCTGGGTCCTAAAGCCCCCACCTTACTGACAAACTCCAATAGCAGATAAGGATATCACCCTGGGTTAAATGACCACAATGGGAAATTTGATATAAAAATGTTGGTCAATTACAAGATTATTTGCCATTTATTGTGATTTGGGACAAGAAAGTTTGTTGATATTTTATCATGGATATCTCAAATGTATTATACAATTATGTTTATGATTCAACACAGTTCTCCCCCAACATAATACACAAGGATCACATCAAAACTGTTCAGTGTTTACTAGGCACTCCAAATGGACAATTCCAAACATCCGGGCATTTCTGATAAATGCAGTGCAATGTAAATGCTTCCTTAAGACGGTGAAAACAAACAGCGTGTTATAAAGCTTTTGCCTGTAACTAGCATAAAACCAGGCAAATTCTTACTGTAGTCAAATGACAGTTCATCACATTGAGTAGTGATCAAAACATTACATTATTCGTATTACATTATTACATGACATGATTACACAAAATGTATTTCAAAACTTTTACACTAAATCCCGACTCGTCATTGTCACTCTCCTCTGGTGGAAGTTTTTTTTAATTTATTTTTTGCTCTGGTGGAAGGTGCTAGCATGTAAACAAGCATTTATAACACCCTTGTGACATAACCTGTTTTAGTGCATGAATGAAAGCATTAAATTTAAAGTAGAAATAGACTTGTTAAAGAAAGAGATCCTGGAACTGACGATTAACTACATTTGGATTATTCGCCGATGTTCGGATCACATGACGATCTGCTATAAGATAAGGAAGAGCATGTACAGCCATGCTGTTTGTTGCATAATGTTGTAGAGCTATTAAAAGTTAGACAACACTTCTGAAATCATTAGTAAGAAGAATAGACGCACTCTATTTGCCATGGTTGACAAACTCACAAATCCCCCAAATCAAATAGCGCTAGAACTCCTCTCAACAGATAAATGTAATTAATTTTCCTGATACTTTAGTGAAAAAGTACAATCCATCAGGTCAAACATTACAAAATGATGCAGCACTTAAAATCACCCAAGAATAATCCAATTACCATGACGGAATTTAATTCAGGGGGTCAAAAAATGGATTTGGTTCAGCAGTTGAAACCTTCCACCAGCTGTCTTGACTCACTCAATCCCATCTGACTTTTCAATCTGTTCAAATCGATTTACAGCAAATAATAAACTGTTCATTTCAGTCAGGCGACCTTGCTAAACCCCTGAAAGTAGCCCCCCGTCAAGCCCCTTTTAAAAAACACACCGCTGGATGTCTCCTTGTTAGTAAATTACAGAATACAGAAATGTCTCAAACCCTCCCTCCTTCACCAAGATTGTCGAAAAAGTTGGCTTTAGTCAATTCAGCAAATTCTTGAACTCACACAGACTTTTTGATAAATTCCAGTCAGGTTTCTGACCTCATCACAGTACAAAAACAGCTTTTATTGCATTTGCATTTGCATTGCATCTTCAGATTACTAAAACACAAAAAGCAAAAATTAGGCACAACCTTGACTTCTGTCCCCAGTCGCTTGACTTAATTTGTTATTTTCTCATCATTTTAGAACTCTGACTTTCTCTCTTTACATCCAGATGTAAATTTCACAAAACGTGGTTGTCAAAACGCAACATACAATTTTTCAGGTTTACGCACACTTCTCACATAAAATCTCAACGCATCAATATACAACACACAAATGTCTGGCGAGCGGGTCAACTATGTGAGGTGGTGATGCTTACAAAAATAAAATGTTTTGTCTGAAAATGTGTGTGATGTTTTATGTTTGTCTGACGGAAGTGGGCATTGTCGTTGATTCAGTGTGTGTACCATTTATGTTTTCAATTTTGCTCTTCGGTGTGTTCTGTACATGCTTGGTAGTGTTGAGCCAAAAGTTTAGTTGTGTTTATTCAATGAATGTTATCTTTGCGAAATGTGAAAATATGACTGTCTTTACCAAATGAAAGCCCACATTCCATTTTTGAACATGTTACAGTTATTTACAGTTCTTAACACACAACAATGGATAATTTGGCACAGTTTGCATAACCTTCACTTCAAGTACCAACTGCTCAGCCCAATTTGCCACATCTAAAAACTCCCTTATCTGCATTAGACTCTGACTTTCCTTCTTTGCACTCTGATGTCAATTGCACATGACCTTGTTTTTAGCACTGTACACACAATGGTCAGTTGTTGCACACACACCCCAATTGAAATCTCAAAGGATCAACCCACAACACACAATTATGCAAATCTCTAAACACCCAGGTCTGGTGAGCAATTTTCAATCAGGAGAATCAGGAGCAATACAGTATTGCTCTCCTCCTCCTTCTTCTTGTCCTCCATGTCTTCCTCTTCCTTGGCCTCCTCCTACTCTTCCTCCTCTCACTCTTACCCTTCTCTTGTTGTCGTTGTCCATTGTTTAATGTTCACCAAACAAAGCAGAGGTTCAAGGCCCTTTCATGCTGCAGTTGTCCTATTTGAATTAGCAAGGAATCTTGGTCTATGTAGTAACGACTTGTATCTGCAGCTCCGTCCTACTTGCTAACAGAGTCTCGCTCAAATACATTGATTTCTCTGTGGCATTTTAAAGTTATTTTGTGTCTCTATGGCGAAAACGCCACAGTTTGTGCCTATATACACATACAGTATATACAAGTATATAAGTCCGTGCTTTTGGCGTGTAACCCACCGGAAAAACTCAAGCCTGGGTAAAAAAAAATATGACGCTTTCAGCAAAGAACCACACTTCTGGAGCGAAGAGGAAACTGACTACTTTATTTAGCGTGGTGAGTGACATAAATAGAATGTATTTTATTGACTCTGGTAAGTTAAAAGCGGAAATTATGTTATTTACGAAATTCGTTATCCGCGCATCGCGGGTCGAATGGAATATTCCAATTGAGCACAAATGACCAGGTAAACAAAAGTAACTGTCCACCAGACATGTAAATGTGTTACCTCGATTGTTTCACAAACCGAAATTCTGACCTTAACCTGAATATTGACTGCATGCAAGCATTTGCAGCACACTGAAGTGCAAAACTGAAAACCCAATTATAAAAATGCAACACACAATGTGAATGGCAATGCCTCATGAGAAAACTGATTTTTCCTTTTGGAAAATGGGTGTGTTCTTCAAACATAAAATATCACACAAGTATGCAACAAATCACTGTTTTATTTACAGTGTTTCCGTGCACAGGCATTTCTAATGAAAATGTATGTAAAAAAAAAAAAAAAAGTCAAAAGGTTACAATTTTGTACACCCCCTCCCCCTTCTCCCCCTTCACAGGAAGAATTAGACATCAAGTCTCCTGTTTCTATCTGGCCAGAGGGCCTCATCCACATCCCAGAGGATGGTCTCTCTGGTAAGGCACCTCTGAAAAAATCTCTTCGAGTGCCTCATAGTTAGTTCTCCTGATTGAAAATAGCTCACCAGACCTGGGTGTTTACAGATTTGCATAATTGGGTGTTGTGGGTTGATGCTTTGAGATTTCATTTGGGGAGTGTGTGCAACAACTGACCATTGTGTGTACTGCTTTGACAAGGTGATGTGTAACGAGGGAGTGTTTAGATGTGTTTAGTGTTTAGCTGAGGAATTGGTACTTGAGGTGAGGGTTTTGCAAACTGTGCCATATTATCGAGTGGTGTGTGTTACGAACTGTGAAAAACTGTAACTCATGACTCATGACTTCCTACGTTGTTGAAAAGGAGACCGGTGGTGTGATGTGGCAGGAAGCCAGCCAGTTGCTCAACAAGTTAAATAACTGTTGATGGTTTCACAACATGCAGTGATACACTCAAACGCTAAATGGTTCATATGTTGGACACATTTCAGTTCAAATGAATGTCTATTTGGTGAATGTGTCGCTTCTATCGGAAAATGACACTGGAGAGTAAGAAATGACTAACGATGATGAAGGAACTCATGCACCTTTGCCAATTATCCTGGCACATTCCATTCTTATATGCAGAATTCTAATCCACTACAAAAAGATGTCTGAAAACATCCAACACTTGTGTCGTAAAATATAAATTTGAAATCCAAACTACAAAGTTTCCCAGCACAAAAGACTTCTACTTATGTTTTTTTTGGTCATCTATTTATGAGCAACTTTCATCCATGCGCTATCCATGTGGAAGCACACACAATTAAATGGTGGACTTGACGGTGAATAGTAGATGGAAGGCTTGAGAAAATGAATTTACGAGACGCATCATCAGTGGTGTTCCTCTGGGTCACAGGGTGTTTCGGCCTTTTACACTATACACCCTCCCCAGAGGAAGCCAGCTGCAGGATGATCAATCCTGAGCTTGCGTCCCATATATTATAAAATTATAAACCATGTAATCAAATTTTGTGGTGTACTTAAGATGTCAAGCTACATTATGTGCAAACTGTGCTAAAAAGGAAATGCACACTCAAAACAAAAGTGCATCGGCCAAAACCAGAAGCCACACTTTACAATGCAAATTTCAAAATAAAATACAATCAATACACCCGTGATCAAATATGATTTGTTTTTTGGTTATTTACAATACATGCAATCTAAACAAGAATAACAGACTAGAAAATGCCATTTCTGGAGAAATTGCGTGTGAAAGCTGTAAGGCTAAATGAAAACCTGTGGAATAGATGGAGGAGCTCATGGTATAAAATGGTGGAATATATTGAAGTTGGAATGAAGTGAAACGGATGAAAAATGTGGAAGTAAATGTGAAATGTGGAATCTCCTATTAAGAATTTGTGGGGAAAAGTAGGGTACAAAATGAGGAATTGTGGGTAAGGCGTGAATTTTGGTACTGAAAGAAATGGAAGCGCTCATGGTATGAATTTGTGGAATATATTGAAGTTGGATCGAAGTGAATGGGATGAAAAATGTGGAAGTAAATGTGAAATGTAGAATCTCCCAATAAGAATGAATGGGGAAAAAGAGGGTACAAAATCGGGAATCGTGGGTAAGGCATGAATATTTGGAATAAGAAAAATACACCCTAGAATGGCGTGAATTTTTGGAATATGTTCAAACTGGAATGAGGAGAATCTGATGAATTTTGTGGAAGAAGATAGATGCCGAAAAAGTGGGGAGTTTGAAGTTGAGGAATAACATGTGTGAAGGCCACAGCCTTCGCACAATTATGACAAATTGTGGGGCAGAACTCTCACCTCTTCTCGCACACCAACAAAGCAAATGTCTCTAAGGCAAAAAGCGTCATTTGACGTTAATACATCTTCTTGACAGGAGTTATATACATTTAGTACACTAGATGCTCCTGCATTGAAAAGGGCAGCGCAATTTTGAAAAAATCTTCTTAGTCTTTTGCCACTTCCTTGCGTCATTTCCAACCCAAAATAAATTTCATTTCACTCAAAATAAGTCCAGTGTATGAACACTTTTGTACAAGGCTAAAACCCCACAGATAAATAAAGGCAATTTACAAAAGAAGTGGAACCATTTATGGTGGTTTAACCCTGAGGGGCAAACGCAAAACACATGAGTATGTAGACATGGATTTTAAAAGACCAGCAGTGAACCTCAGAAGTTTCAAGCTTACGCTCTGCTGAATGTGATTGACTGTTTTTTTGCATTTGCATCATGATTTGATGACAAAGCAGTGACGACAGGGGTTTACGAAGAACTCTTTTTACGATGACAGCTCTTCTATGGGAGCTTTTACCACCTCTCTGATGTCATATTGTTAATACTGATCAACCACAACGCAGTTCTCAGTACTCAGATATCAATCACAAAGCAACGGCGTAACTGGCAAGCTGATGGTTCAAGTCAAACACAAGCAACACAAGCCACGTTTGAACCAGTTAGGAACTTGTTTTAAAAAAAGGTCACAACTTTGGCAATCTCTGAATTTTTTATTGCAGTGCTATATTTCAAGACCACAAAATTATTTTAAAGTTTAAAAAGGTTCATCAGAAAGACTAATGATAGAAAAGCATATCTGGCATATTTGAAAATGAGATTTTCTTGGTTGACCAGAAGGGAAATTTAAAATCTTATTTTTTACATCAACCCTGGTCCTTGGGCCCGGCACCATATCCAGTCTGTTTTCCATGTCTCCCAATTCCACACGCAGGTGATTCCAATAACAGCTCATCAGTAAGCCTAACAACGACCCTCATCTGCGTGTGGAATAGATGGACATGCAAAACAGGCTGGATAGTGTGCCCTGAGGACCAGGGATGAGAAACACTGTTTTACGTTATATGGTGAAAACATAGTGAGGTAATCTATTCTATTCCCACAAAAATCTGTATTTTTAGGATACTCTTTTTCTTTAAGGGATGGGCCGATTTACAATCAGGAACAAGAAAGTGTAAATTAGAAGAATATAAAATTGCCATTAATTTCATGCAATCTTGAGTAAAAATGCCATTGGGATATACAGGTTTTTCTTTAAAATTATCTGTCATTGTTTTGTTTTTGTTTTTTTTTGGGGGGGGGGGGGATTTTATTTAGCAAAAGTACTAGTGGTATCGGCATTTGGAATTGGTATCAGTGACTACTCAAGAGTTTTAGTAAGTTAGTGTTAGAGTTAGTGAATTAGTGGTCTTGAATATCCCTAGTCTGTTTGTAACAACAATTACAATGTTTTAAAACTTCTTTAGATAAAACTGAATCAGCAGCAAATCAAATGTTTACAGGCTCTGATGCCTCAAATGACAATTAAATCAATATCCAATTATACGCACTCAACTCGACAAACTATTCTTCACAGTCAATTAATCAAGAAATTATTTATTATTTAGAGATTATCATGTCTAGCACGGATTAAAGCAACACACAAATACATTTTACAGTTCATACTTAGCTCATATAACAACTCTTCTGGCGCACACGCACACGCATGTGCGCACACACACACGCACGCACGCACACACACACACACACACACACACACACACACACACACAGGTCATGCTTGCTGCCTAACACAAAGAGTTGCATAGACACCTGGCCAAACTTAGAAAGTGAACATTATGCACCAATACAATCAGTAATGTGAAAATGCTGCAGGTGATTCACCTTAAGCAGAGTCTTGTTTGTTCTTGTAAGGATCATTGGCAGTGACCTTTAAATTCATATATTGAATTTAGTATTGTTTTTCAAACAGCCAGAGAAAATTGTCTTATTAAGAAACATGCACTCAAAATTAAACTTAAGCTAAACCACTTATTGGTGTTAACATACACTAGGCTAATAATAACAAAATTCAAGTCTTAATGCTAACTGGTCAAATTGGCAACATCAAAAAGTGCCACACTCCAGCAAAATGCAATCCATACACATGTGCAACATTATAAAGACGACAAACATTAAGCTTCATCTACAGCCTCAAAGTGGATTGAATTAAAACCATGTGCATCAAAACGTCCATCCATTCATTTTCTAAACCCATGTCCTCACTCGCATTTTAAATTCAGCTTACTTACAGCTCCGATATTTACGTTACCTTTTGTAACACATTATGCCTCAAGTGAGCTTAGTCATGGTTTCATAAGTCTCTACTCAACACTATGTTTCCAGTATGTATACACAGCCATAGATACACAATGAGTCACCATTGCACCTGAGTAGAGTGAACGTGGAAAAACGCCTGAATACTGTTCCAAATTGGCACGCACCTTTCCCTGGCCTTTGCTCCCAATGCCGTTTAACTTCAGTCAGGTGCGCCCAGCTCCAATCCTGGCTCAGTGAGTCGATAGCAAATCCGATCAAGAGATAGTCTATACAAAGTGTTTATTTAAGGGAAGTCCATCACTTGCTCCGCGCGTTCTGCCTGCGTTCTCTATGTGTGCGCAGAGACTGCAGACTGTGCGGAGAAGACCAGCGCGCAACAGGTTGTCCTCGTGTTCTGCCTTCGATTTCGTCAAGTTTGCAGTTGCGCACCGACATTCGGCCTGTTTCAAAATAAACGTCGTTTCACGCTTGCTCATCAAAAGTAGTATGGAGTCTAACACCCAAAATACACATCTCATGTACAAAATGGTGTTTGTATAGGAGATAAACTGAATTTATAGTAAATACAAGTGCTAACAATTGAACTATTGTTCTCTCCAAATACAAAGCAGCACTGGTTAAATTAAATGAATACAGCTTTATATGTAAAGGGTTGCAGTATTATCCACGTCAACTAATAACAGTAGCCTAAACTGCAACTCACTGGAACCTTACCAGTTGGATATGGAGGTAAATATGGTGCAAAACTAACTTGTGAAAAAAATTTGTACCTGTAGAAAAAAAGTCTAAATTTGTATCTGTAAAAGTCGTGATTTGTACCTGTAAAAAAACTAATAAATTGTATCTGTAAAAAAAATGTTCGCCCGCCCAAATCCTCCAGAGCCCGCCCTCTTCTTCTACGAGTACAAATCACGGCGCTCTACAAGTACGAATCAGTTTTGCTACATTTGTAGCGAGATAAATGGTGCAAAACTCACGTCACTGGACAGCAGCAGAAAAACCACTTGTGACCCCTAGTGGCGACTTCTTTGACTACAAGTTGTCATTTCTACAGGTACAAATCACAACTTTTACAGATACAAATTTACACTTTTTGTACAGGTACAAAAAAAATTTTTGTACAGGTACAAATCATGACTTTTACAGGTACAAATTTGTTTTTACAGATACAATTTTTTTTTTACAGATACAAACTTTTTGTTTACTGTACAGGTACACTTTTTTTTTACAGATACAATTTTTTTTTCCAGGTACACATTTTTTTTACAGGTACAAATCACGACTTTTACAGATACAAATTTAGACTTTTTTCTACAGGTACAAAAAAAATTCACAAGTTAGTTTTGCACCATATTTACCTCCATAGTTGGACTATCCATACATTTGATCTTTGACCAATGACCACCTACTTTGTCACGTAACGTAAACCTATGTTAACCGTACTGTTAACCTATGTAAATACAGATTGTGTAAATTCAAATTTCACAGTGTGGCTATTACTTTGAAAGGACAACCGGGTTTGATTGGTATTTGGATGGTGAGCTTACTACAGCACAGAAACCCCATTCGTCTTCGAGCTCACAAGCCGCGCGCCCGACTTCACATGTTTTCTTTCACTTTCCGTCCATACTGCTGCGAGACCCCCAGCTGACACATTTAAATCACACTCTCATCGCACTTCCTAGTCGTCTTGTTTGTGTAGGTATGTTTCAATCTCGATGTACTCTGGCAAAAACAACACGCCGTATGTGTGATGATGGATGTTAAGCGCGCTTCTTCCAACCGTGTGATTTAACAGACAGCGAGTGAATTTTCAGTTCGCCCCTCATGCCTGCTGGATTGTAATGACGTTTGACCTCTGTGTTTGAAACATGAGACAAATCAGTGACAGCATTCTGAAAATTCCCTGGGGGAGCTGCTGGCGAAGACAAGACACAGCCTTGTACAGCCGCAAAGGCAAATGCCACTTAAGGCTCAGCTTCTAAAGGCAAAATATGGCCACTGTGAAATTAAATTTAGGCTAAATGCTCAACTCTGATGTATCCCTCAACTTGGGTAAATGCACTCAACATTAGGTATCAGGAGACAGGAGCTGTTCTGGGGTCAGAGGTTTAGGGATACTGCTTTGAATTTAACAGCTTTGTACATTTAACCAGTGTGTGTGTGTGTGTGTGGGGGGGGGGTTAAGTGGTTGGGTTGTTACTGACAAATTATGTTATTTTTTTCGTTGTAAACACTAATCAGTGAGTGATTTACGCCAGGATCCCTGTATGGGACAATGAGGGCCTATATAGCAAAGCACGGACTTCATTGTTTGAATCAACCATTCACATATACTACTCACAAAAAGTTAGGAATATTTGGCTTTCAGGTAAAATTTATGGAAAATATAAAAAGTTCACGCAAACAGTGATAACATATCATGAAAGTAGGATATTTAAGTAGAAGGATGCACTGGTGATTTAATCATCTCAAGCAATTGAAACAAACGTTAACAATGGTGAGTACGCCACAACAAGTCTCATGTGCCCTTGAGCATCAATTACTGCTCAACAACGATGTCTCATGCTGTTCACAAGTTGACACATGAGGCATGGCATCCCACTCTTCTTGAAGGGCAGCCCTCAGGTCATTGAGGTTCTGGGGTGCTGAGTTTCCAGCCTCTACACGGCGACTGAGCTGATCCCACAGGTTTTCAATAGGATTCAGGTCTGGAGAAAGTTAAGGCCATTCCATTTGAGGTAAGCCAGTCTCCAACAGCCATTCCCTGATGATGCCACCTCCATGAGCAGGAACATTGTTGTTTGTGAATTTTGCCGTTAAGCTTCTCGTTAGAGAACAGCAATTTGTGCAAATTGTTATAAATGTATTTTTCCACACTGGCCCAACTGACCCATTTCCTCCCTGCTTGACACTCAGCATTAAGGGTTGGAATTGGGGGGGTAAGACCACTAAATGATTCCCGAGTGCGGCCCCTGCTGCTGCTCAAAGCTCCCTCAGGGGATGGGCCAAATGCGGCAAATTTTGCCCCACTTAGGTGGATGTGACAATCAGTGGTACTTCAACAGTTCCTGAAAGTTTAGGGTCAATATATCCTATTTCCTATAGTACTGGTTGCTATGGACATTTGAAAAATGTTCGTGCCAAAACTTTAAATGTGTTTTTCTCTAAAAAGGAATTTGAACCTGCCAATACTGAAATTGCTGTGATTACCTCAATTATTTTTTAGGTACTTCCATGTATTGTTTATCATTTTAAGGGGAATTATGTGTAGAATTAGAATACATGAATATTTCAATTTTCATTTTCTGTGACATAAGCCTGATTTTGTGAAAACACATTTAACACAATTACAAACCAATGATTTTAGACCAGGGGCGTGCGGTCGGAGTAGACAATGCTGCCTTTCTGTCCTAGCATGTGAAGAATTAAAAAAAAGCCAAGCAAAAAAGACTAATTATATTTTAGTTATAGGTTCTATGCATTCAATTTCTTTTTTTTTTTCATCCCAATAATGTCAATGATTTCATCATTTGCATATTTCCTGTTCAAATACATGGCCAAGAAGGCAAGAGTTGTGTTACACATCACTCTTGTCAAAACTCTAAACACATGTACATAAACCATCATATGTTACCATAGGACATACACACGTGGGCAGCATTTTCACATTGAAAACAAACAAACAAACTAGGTATCGGTACGGTATCGGCATAAGCCGATACTGCAAAACTGGGTATCGGAATTGGTATCGAGGGCACAAAAACAGTATCGCAACAACACTAACTGTAAGCCTAAAAAAAAAGACACATAAAACTTACTGTAAAGTTAAATAAATAAGTAAATAAATAAATTGCCGAGTTCAGGGGTAGGCAACCCTGGTCCTAGAGACCCGCAGTCCTGTGTGTTTTAGATGTCTCCCTCGTCCAACATAGGTGAGGATTATCAGGCTTCTCAGCGCACTTGCTGATGAGCTGATCATTTGAACTGATTTAATTCATTTAAACTTTTCTCCACTTCTGGATAACATTTATAGTGACTTGGAGCGCTGGAATAATCTTCCTATTTCTCTAATAGGACGAATAGCCACCATTAAAATGAAAGTTTTACCCAAAATAAACTATTTTTTCTCAATGATTCCATTTAAACCTACGGCTAACTGGTTCCAGTTGTTGGACTCAGCCGTTACAAAATTTTACTGGAATAAAAAAAAAGCAAAGATTAGTCTATCTACTCTTCAGAAAAGTAAATCCAAAGGTGGTCTAAAGGCACCAAATTTTAGGTACTACTATATAGCTAACCAGCTACAATATATCGTTCTATGGGCACAACCCAACAGAGACACTAACTGTTGGCTGGAACTAGAACAGAAGGATTGTAATAACCTCAAACTTCTAGATTTACTCTTTATTACAACATCGATTAAGCGACATAATTGTTTTAAAAACCCAATGATTTCCGCCACCCTGACTGCCTGGTGGAAGGCACTAGAAATTACAAAAGCCCAACTGGAGCCCTGTGGGCTTTCTCCCCTATGGCATAACCCCGACTTTCAACTTAACAACCAACCATTTTATTTAGGTGTGTGGGAGCAGAAAGGAATTACACATCTCCACCATCTCTTCTCAGATAATATGTTTATATCATATACATCCTTGCTCCAAAAATACAAAATAAAAAACGGAAATTTTTTACATTATCTACAAGTTAAAAATATGATAAAGAAAAAAATTCCAACACTTCGGGGTACGCTCCAACCGCTTGTTTTAGCTAAAGATATTAACAAGCTTTCTCCGACAACAACAAAAAAACTTTCAAAAATATATAAGTTACTTTCATATACTGATAAAATGTCTTTACCCATCTCAAAATGGGAGACAGACTTGTCTATAGCACCGGAATCTGACTTTTGGATTCAAGTTTGTGAAAACGTATTTAAAATGACAAAACACACAAATTTACAACTTATCCAATATAAAATTATTTATAGAGCATACATTACTCAATATATGATAAAGAAAATGGGACTCTCAGACTCCGACATTTGTCTCCAATGTTTACAAAACACTACAGACACTTATGTTCATGCTTTATGGTTATGTACTCCGGTTATGTATTTCTGGACTAAAGTCTTAGAAAAACTTTCCGCTATTTTGGATTGTAGGATACCTATATCTCCAAACTTGTGTTTGCTCGGTGACCTAACAACAACTGACTTACCACATAAACAATTTCAATCTACACTTGTAGCCCTTACTATCGCAAAAAAAACAATTCTTGTTAACTGGAAAAATAAACAAACTCTGAATATCGACCAATGGTCTAACATCCTCTTAAATCACATTTTAATGGAAAAAATATCTGCCTCAAATAAAAACCAAATATCAAAATTTATAGAAACATGGTCTATGTATATAGAATTTTTTAACCTAATTCTGGTTACTTAATTCTGCCTGTTAGCGAGAGCCACCACATCGTGATAACTTACATTGATGTTTCTGCATTTGGCAATTTATTATTATATTATATTATTAGTATGGAATTTTTTTTAATAGGTTTTAGGTGAACTAATGAATACACACACACTCGCACGCACGCACGCACACACACACACGCACATACACATACTCACCCACATACAAAAAAAAAATATATATATATATATATATATATATATATATATATATATAAAAGGAGAGCAATGATGACATGTCAAATCGAATGAACAATACTGAGCTCTCCAAGAAAAAAAAGGCAATACCCTCGCTGGATTTTTTTCCTTTTTTGTGCTTTTTTTCATTATACCTATTGTCTTGTTGATAGGCCTCCGTCAGTATCAATCCATGGTTGATGACATTATCAACTGGTGTTGCAAAAATTTTATTTGACAAATTGATCAGTTTGTCTACAATAAAGCAATCATGTGTTGAAACAGCTAATGTGCGTGTGCTTAATCAACTGGCTCATGCTTGTGGTGATTTGTCAGTCAGTGTTTTGGAATTGCAAAGAAGTGACATTATGACATACTTCTATGTCTAATGTATTAAAGTGTGTTCAGTGTTTCACAAATCACTGTGTGTATTGTTCTTCAAAAAGTGTTTAGCTGACTGTGTTTACAGTGGTGAAAATCTGGTCCATTGTTTTGCACCTTCAGTGTAAAGTGTTGATAATTATGTTATTATTTTGTTTTTAAAGTGTATTCAATTGTTTAATAAAATAAAATAACAACTGTAAGTGTTATGGTTGTGTTTTCATTTTCAGTCTCCGATTGAGTAGAGGGGCGTGTCCTCCTGCGCCACACCTGTTTCTCATTCACAGTCATAAGAACTGGAACTGCCGACACTCCTCGTCGGAGTATTGACCTTGCTACGTCCTCGCCCAAGAGCTTTATTCTGACTTTTTGTTCCAAATTCCTATTTTCGTTTCTTGTTTCCTCGGTTTATTTCCTGAGTGGTTGTTAACCACGCGTTGAGCCCTTTTTGCTCCGTAGTTTTGTGTTTCCTCAGCTTTATGCTTGAGTGATTGGTATCCATGTGTTGTTTTTCCCACGTCGCTTTTAGTTTATCCGCTTTGTATAGCTCGTTTTGTATTTTGTTTTTTCTTATTTGCTTTGTGCGTTTCTCTAGTCCTCGGGTGTATTTTTGTTACTTTATTTTCCTTGCATACTTTGCAAGCGACTTTTATTTTATTAGCTGTTTTTCTCCTGGCTTCGTCCAGCACTTAGTGTCATAGAATTCTGTTGTGTACAATTACATTTGTCAATCCACACCCTTTGTGTGTCTGAGTTTGTGGGATCCACTATCCGGTTATTCCGGAAATCATTACAGTAAGAAAGGCAAAATTGTTTACTCATGTTAGTGCTCAGTTCACCTATAATTTCCTGTTCAATTGAATGGCATCGGGTTATTTGTTTGCATACATCAAGCCATCTTTAGTTGGCACTAAGGAGCACTATTCTTTTGTCTCAGTATCAGGTCAGTGACAGCTCAGCTTTAAAAGGTGGGCTAAGGCAATGCCCGAGTCTGTAATCATCATGTTTGGACAGCACGTTACACATTCTGCACGCGTTTGCCTCTAGCTGTTACTGCATCATGGACTTTATAGGGGAACTCACATGAGAGAATCACCAACATAGATATGGTTTGTTCAAACCAAATGGGGATTTTCCTTTAAGCATCATTTCCATGCTTCATTTGACTCACCTATTATGGCTGTCATGTCAAACATGATAAATGATTTGGGGTTATTGAATAACAAACGGCGAGCCCCAAATGGAAAAGTTTCAAAGGACAGGAAAGAACAGCCGACTCATATAAACCATTAAGAATGCTGCTGGTAGTCAACAGGAAGTATTATAATCACCCGTCACACAAAAAGGAGTTCAAGTACAATGTGAGACACAAGATTCCCTAGATTACTATTTAAATCGTCGAGAGTTAGAAATAATAAGAGCATTCAATTAGTTAAAATGAACTTCGAAATCTCACAGTTTTAAAGCATCTTGACTGAAAACTAATGTAACTACATTGTTCTTCAAGATTTGATTAACATGATGTAAATTAATATAGCAAAAAGGGAAAAAATTAACAGAGAAATTATTAAAATATTATTTTATTCAGCAGTACAACAAATTTCTAACTATTTTATAAAAAAAACAAAAAAAACAATGACCTACTATAAAATGGACCCATTGGGAATAATGAGTATGCCTTAAAATGCAAATGCACATTGTAACAATCCATAGTGTGGCGCCTCCTTGTTTTTGTTGTGCATATGAAGCACTATTTAGTTTTGGCCATTATTGGTTTTGACGCTGTGGATGTGTATGCTTATCGTGAGGCGTGGTGGCGCCGACAAGCCCACCGACTTCCAGTTTCTTTGTTGCTCACCAGTTTTTGCTGTCCAGTGCGCCGTCCATGGCCGATCAGCCACTGCGCATTACAGCATGATCAAAAGATAACACACTTACTGCTGCTTAGGTATGATGGCCACATGGAGCCACAATACTGACAAAAAGATTTGGTATTGGGAAAAAAATTGTCATTGTGGAAAAAGTTGCATTGACATTGAAACAAGTATTGACATTGTAAAACAAGTATTGGCATTGTAAAAGGTTGTATTGGAAAAATAAAATACAGACATTAAAAAACACTATTTTCTTTAAGCATATTTTTTTGTATTATAATGTCCTTTTCAATGCTAATCTGCAGATATATTTCTTTTACACTCTTTTTTTTCTGAGTGTCACAGGTTTTCAGTTTCAACTCTTTGGTTTTCAGTTTTATTTGCCTTGAGCCGACAGAGGGCGCTCTCCTCTCTCCTCTCCTGAAAAGCTGGAAAGCGTTCTCTCGCTCAAAGTCCCGCCCCCAACCCCACCCCTCCACATTAAAACACTGCCAATAAATTGAAACTGAAAAAAAGAGAAGTTAAACTGAAAACCAGAGAGTTGAAACTGAAAACCTGTGACACTCAGAATTAAAGTGTAAAAAAAAAAATCTGCAGTTTGGCATTGAAGAGGACATCATAATACAAAAAAATATGCTTAAAGAAAATAGTGGGGGGGGGGGGTGGTTATGTATGTATTTTATTTTTCAATACAACCTTTTATATAACTGCTACTTGTTTCAATGTCAATGCAACTTTTTCCACAATTACATTTTTTTCTCCAATACCAAATCTATTGTCATTGTGGCTCCATAGTCACACAGCTAGTTAGCAGCGACTAAACTGCTAATGCTACAGTGGCAGCCTGTGCAGACACTGCTCTCATGATCATGTTTTCCATATCAACACTTGGATGGTAATTGTTCAAAGAATTCAACAGGATTGTTGTGTTGCCTGTTTTCGAGGACATACTGTAACTTTCACAAAGGCTATATAGCTTCATTTTAGGAAGATAGCGCAAAGTCATAGCTGCCCATCAGTTGCGTGTTAAACCAGAGTAAAGAAAGAAAAACTTAACTCTTGAATCTTGACTCACACTCCTGACCATTCTCCATCTATTTAGCTACAATATTCCACTGCTTCATCTTGATTCGATACAGTTTATGGAGATGCTATCAGGTCCAACAACTGACTGGTCCATTTTGCCACAAACAGCCATCAGATTATATGAAGATATTTTTAAAACTGATTGGCAGCCCATTTGCCAGAGGATTGAAGCAGCAAATGGACAGCTGCTGTTTTTTTTTCCCCAATCATGCTATTTTCTAACTCCCCTAAAGCCAAAACAGAAGACCATAAAATGTTTTCACTATTGTCTTCATGTTTTGTTTCTGAGGCGCCATCACACATTATAGCCTGTTGAGCGTTTTCAATGCTAAACACCAGTTGTGCTTTGAAACATACATTTAAAAGCATAAATGTGGCTCCACAACCCACTTTGCTTAAATGTCTCTTTCCTGTTTGTTTACAAAAGCTCATCTGCAGCACAACTGCATTGACTAAATTGAGGTCAAACCACTACACCCATCAAGTTGCTACCGAATCATTGCTGTGTAGCCATACGTAGGAACTCATGTTCCTCTTCTCTTCTCTAATGTCTGATAGCATACAGGTTCACTCGCATACCGCTCACCTTTGTGAGTGTTTTTCAGGACAGGGCCAAGAGTCAACATCTCCTCGGGGTGCATTTTACACAACATTTTGATCATCATTGTGGAAATATTTCAAAGCAAATGTCACATGGCAAAACTAGCTTTAAGAAATCCTAATAGATTTACAGCTAGCAGGGAGTCAAAAATTGCATCAATTTTAACAAATGCAAATGCTCTTGTGTAGTTTGCAAAAGCAATGCCTTTGTAGTCAAGTGCATGGTTCAGTCAGATAAAAATATTTTAGTGAGATCAAATATGCTATAATACAAGTATGAATGTATGAATCTACTACAAATGTAACTTTTCTGCTGCTAGGAAATGAAAAAAAGTGACCTTAAGGAGGTTATGTTATGGATGTTCTATTCTTCAATAAACATTTGAAACAAAACGTCTCCTTTGCCGCAAGACATTGTAGTTGAGGAATGGGGGGGCAAGCCCAATATGGGACAAACCCGGGAGCTGCTGCTTACAGGGAGAGCACGCTAACTACTACACAATCGGTTCATATAGGTACAATGGCGCAGAGTTTTAACTTGTAGTTTACGCAAGCATCAGCTGGAGTCTTTCTGGGAATTTAAGACGGTACTTTGGCATTGCAAATGTGAAGGATAATTGATTGCTTTGAATTAATTCGGACAGAATAATTATTGATAAAGGCTACTTCACTATACTGCGAGCATGGAGGTCTCACAGAAAGTGGGTGTGTCTTTAGTCCGCAGAGGCGGAGCGATGGTGGGTCCGCACCCGATGATGTCAAAGATTGAGTACCCGCTCGTTTTCTTGGGTTGGAATGGGCTGGTGCTTAGAGAGCAGAATGACGAAGAACAGGTTTCACCAATTCCGGTCGTCGAAGTCCAGAGTCCTGCAGGTTTAGATGTTTCTGCCTACTAACACACCTGATACTAAAGATCAGGATCGTTATCAGGCATGCCGATGAAGTGATTATATGAATCAGGTGTGCTATTGGGAGGAAACATCTAAGACCTGCAGGACTCCGGACCTCGACGAACGGATTTGGTGAACCCTGACCTCGAATTTCTCTTAGAAGTTTTTATTTCATATTTTACAAGTGCTCAATGTGGCCACCACCGGCAGCACAGACAATATCAAGCCGATATGAGAATTCCTCCCAAACCTCAGGATGTCACGGTCCACGTGCTGTTGATTGCAGCTGTTATTTGATCTTTTCATGTCACCGATATTTACTTGAAATGTTGGAACATCAACATCAATCCCCCCGCGACTCCCCACCCCAAACAACAGGAAAAAGTCACACACTCAGTGAGGTCCGGTTATCTGGCAAGCCAAGAGCACAGAGCAAGGTCTGTTGCACCTCTCCTACCAATTCAGCGCTGAGGCACGTTTTTATTCAGATAAACTCGAACCCCAATAATTCAATGGGGCGGTCCTCCAACTTGTTCAAAAATGGATCATTGAATAACGGCTGCAGAATCAACATGGTGGACCTTGACACCCTGAGTTCTCATCGGCTTGATGGTGTCCGTGCTGCCGGAGGTAGCCACATTGGCCATTTGTAAAACGTGAAGAAAACACTTGAAGGTAAGTACAACTCGTGTCCAAGCTAGAGTGTTCTATTGTTTTTAATTTTTGAAATATTGTGTGATGATTTTGGCGGATTCTTTTTGAATCACCCTTTGAGTTTAAATTTCAGGATGACATTTTTGGGAGCAGATTTCAACTCCTGAAGTGTAATTTTAATAGTTTCAGAGTTAAATTGTGCCTAAACTAGATATTACTGTACAGAGTTGTAGATTAGAGATGTAATTAAGCTCCACCTTTACACCAGCACTTAAGAGTTTTAGAGACGAGTTAGTGCCATTTTCCTTTTCCTCGCTTGTCACAGCAAACACTGACAATTGAACAAAAGGAATTTGGGAACTGGAAGTAATTTTCACTTACAGAAGAGACTTCCCCAAATACTGGTCTGTTAAAATTTGGATTTTAGACCAGTAATAGACCGATGTCACATTAAATTTCATGTGGCTGTAAAGCTCAGTGGTTGGCTGTCTGACTTTGGTTCTATGGTACCCTGGTTCAAACCCCTTTTATGGCAATCCATTTTTAGGAGTCAACTTTTAGCTAGGGCTATATGAGACCCACCTTTAAACCAATGTAGGTTTTAGCTAGGGCCCATATGAAGTCCACCTTGAGCCCATCTGGGCTTGCCCACATGGGGCCACCATGAAATCCCTAGGCAAAATTAACTGGGACCCATTCACCAGCCCATTCCAAACCCATGTGGGTTTTAGTTAGGGCCCATATAAGGCCCACCTTGAGCCCATCTGGGCTTGCCCACATGGGGCCACCATGAAATCCCTGGACAAAATTAACTGGGACCCAGCAGGGCAGCCCAGTTAGGACTCATTGACCAGCCCATATCCAGCCCACATGGGTGTGTTGACAGGGTGTGTTTCACTCTCTGCCACTGCAATCTTATCTTTTGGTGAACCTTTTTTTTTCATAATAGTTGCAATGGTTGCCTGTTTTCGTTTGTTTAATACCATAACTTTGTGTGGATTTCCAAAGCATTATTTTCTCCATATTCTACGGAGATTTTTGCCGGACACAAAACACAAGTGACAGAAACTGGTCTTCCTGGGTCGGACATTCCTATTCAAACTCTGAACGTGTATATCGGGGGGGTTACGTGCCAATGGCTTACCGTACATAAATTGGCTGTTTCTCCGTCCTCTGTCAGTTGTCTCTCCTTCCATTTCAACTTAAGTCACCAAAACTTAGTGAGAAGAAGACAATGCCGGCTTGATATATTTCTCTTCTGTCAAGTTTACCTCCCTGCTTGGCTTGCGTGAGCCACTTTCAGCTGGTGGAGCGTGCGTGAATAACCAAGAAGCACGGGGGACATTTTTAGACTACAGGATGAAGGAAACCAAATGGGATTTCTGCATATTTTCCTAAAAAACGTGACAAATTGTATCCTTGGAGCCATTTTAAATTTTCCAGGTCAGGGCATCTGGTAAAAAAACACAAAAAAAACACAACAATTCTGGGAGAAACAGGATGGGTGGCAGCTCTAGATTTGATCGATGCTGCCAAAAAGCCGAAGGGGGATTTGAGAATCCAAGCCTTTGGTTTCCCTGTTCTACCAAATGCAGCACTCACTCAACATGTATCCTGTCATGTGCTAAGGCACATGATCCATTGATGTCCCTATACACGTTCGAGAACCAACAGTAACTAAGAATGCTGTTATATTTACTAGAAGCTAGACACAAAGGCACACAACATATCTTGGCTATATTGGCTCTAGTTTGTTGAAACTTGAGCTGGTGGTTTTTTTTTTTAATCTAACAAAATGCTGAAGGGACAATGAAAGCCAGAAAAATTTGGGGTATTGTCGGGTTATGGGAAACTCCACAGTAGAACTAATGCCTAAACTTCTTTTCCTTTTGACTTGTCTCATCTGAAATCACCAAAGTCATCCTTTTCTATCGCAGTCCACTGCATCCTGTCCATTCCTGTCTTACACCAACTGGCCTCATCTATTCCCTCACTACAACCGCCAACCTTCTCTTTGGTCTTCCTCTTCTCTCTTTGCCAGCAGCTCCATCCTCATCACCCTTCTACTGATATACTCTTTATCTCTCATCTGGACTATCTAACATCTAGCCGTGGCTCTCCCTCTAGAGCTAATTTCTAATCCTACCTATCCTGGTGACTCGTAAAGAAAACCTCAACATCTTCTTTTCCAATCGAATTGCAGAACAGTAAAAAAAAAATGTTGCAAGTATATGACGTTTAAACACTACGCCGCTGTTCTAACGTTGGTACAGCAAACCTGTTAAATGGGTCAATCACGTGGCCCAGTCTGAACTAGGCCAGATCCCATTAATGTATCGGACTTGAGGAGGATTCTGATTGAATCATTACAGTATTGTAAAGACGATGCAGTCTCACCTCCATCTTAAACTCCTCTCTTACACCTACAAAAACATAATATCATTATGAGTTTTTCTTCAAACAGTATCACAAGTTTTTACACCGTATCATAAGCTATTTTTATATTGCCAACCTCCCCACAATATCATGATAATAATTGTATTGTGACGTTTGGATATCGTTACATCCCGATTGATTAGTGCTAGTGCACCACTGCAAGCATTTTATCTGCAAGCATAAACAGCATGTCCGAGAAGTTAATATTTTACCTCATAACAAACTGTTAAACATTGCTCTCAGTGTTAATCTCACACTGGCAATTTTGCTGTGTATACAGTACATTCAAAATCACTCCAGATTGAGGGACAGCAGAAGGTCCCCAAATGTAATTACTACATTTATAAACAATGTGCATTATAAATGTTGAGTTTTACCATTGCAACATTGATAGTGAAATATGTAATGTCAGGAAGGCTGTCTTTATTTTTTATTGATTTATTCTATACTGATTTATTGTAAAAAAAAATTATTCTTTTTTTAAATTGTTAAAGTTGCCCTATTTAGCAATTTGTCCCAAAAATTCTTTACAATAGCTTTTTTTATTTGACCATTTATGACTGAAAGATCAACTAATTAGCAGATTAACACCTTAGCTGTTCACAATGGGCACTCCTGCAAGCCTCTGGCCAACACTTTTCAGACTGTATTCGACTGTCTATTTATTTTTTAATTTTTTATGAAAGTGGAATCCTGAAAACACTCAATATATTTTCATTAAAATAATTATGATAATTCTAAAAGGCTGCTCAGTCTTTATTTTATTTTATTTATAACACAATCAAACTTTGTTCCTAAACGTCACTGTTTGGAAAGCACTTCCCACCTGATTATTAAAGAAGTGATATCATCAAAACTGAAAAATAAGCTCTCAATTGTTAGTAAGATGCTGATGGATAGTGATAAGTTGTGAAGAAATGTTCTCCGCCGCTTGAGAGAAAATAATGTTTTTAATTGTTTTTATATTACTAAACATTGGAAATTTGTAGCAATCCATAGTTTTATGCTGTCAAATTACAGTTATCTACTGTTCTTAACTGTCTGATTTAACTGTTAATTTACATGCTAAGGATAAATATTTAATAGTATTTTATAATTATCATGAAAAACAGTATGATAGATACTGTTGTAATTTTATAATAAATTAACAGAAATTTGTTAGAGTGAGGTGCAAGTGCTCCACAGATACACTGTAAGTTCAGAACAATTCATTCAAAATCAATTCATAAATTCTATTAGTCAAGTCATACAATATGTTCTAACTTTCATATGGTAAATGAATGAATAATTTGATGTTAATGTATGGTTTGTGTAGATTTCATGTGCAATATAAAGAATAGAAAGTAAATGCAATGCAAAGTAAATACATACTTTATCATACTAATAACACTAACAACAAAAGCATGCGCTAGACTAAGGCAGTGGTGGTAACTGTAGTGTCGTTAGTATTTGCTCGCAATTACTTGGCTCAAGGCTACCAAGTGATCATTTGAAATTGTAAACACAGGCAGAGATTTATAGAAATAAAGTGTTGCATATTAATATTAATTTGTTTCCTGATTATTGTGAGAAGTCGTTAACATTAATCACTGGACAAGATGTACAGTAACTCTCCATTTGGTCCCCATTGGACGAAAAGTCACTTAAATTTAGCAACTCCACTATCAGAGTCACATGTCGGTACTTTTGCCTAATAGCGGGTAGTTCAATAAGAGAATGAGACAGATCCAAAATCGGTCTGACAGAGGAGGCCTTTGTTATATTTTGAAAAATAAATATTGTGAAATAAATTTATTATCCAGAGTAGTAATAAAATAAAGGATGGGTTCAGACTAAAATTGCTGACGTCAACCTGATTATTAGAATAACCCAGAAATGCTAAGTACATAACTTAATAAGAAATCTAAGAATTCCAATAGAAATGTGGACAACAACCCATGACGGCAGCGCACTGGTAATAAATAATGCAGGCCCCTGTGCCTTGCAGACGGGACTTGATAAACTAGGGCCAAGCCTGATTATCAATGGCCTCTGAGTTTTGTGTTGTGCATGGACCACTGTGTGAGCTATTTACAATTTAATTTACATATGGTCATATTTGAAATTCCAAATTTCTTTTCAGGATAAGAATGACAGTGAGTAGGCAGCACCACTGCCAAGTGTGTGGCACATTGCCGTGCCATTTTGAGGTTCTGGGTTCAAATCTCGGCAGCGCGGAATTTCTTTGTTCACTCCTTGTTTGTAAGGTTTTCTCCCCAACCCACATTTCAGCAGCATGATTTTAGGCTAATTGAAGACTCCGGCCCTCGAGGATCGAGTTTGCCCACCGCTGGCATAGAGCATGTCATTGTCAGGAACATTTTGGACTTCCCTTTTACTTTATATACCCAATCATTCGTAGACTATCTGTAGGCAAGACTGTAGCTGTGCTCACGTCTTCTTCTTCTTCTTCTTCTTCTTCTTATTATTATTATTATTATTATTATCATTATTATCATTATTAGTCGTAGTAGTAGTATCAATCTACCCTTTTCTATACGTTTCTTATGTTTAGGATCACAGGTGAGCTGGAGGATATCTTAACTGACTTGAGGCAAAGGTGGGCTAAATGATTTGGGTTGGGTTTGAGTTAGCTTTAAGTTAGCTTTAAGTTTGCTTTTGTCATGGCTTGGGTTTAGTTTTGGTTTTGTTTGATTTTGTCCTCAATTTTTTTAAGTTTTGTTCATGATCTGTGTTTTTGTCATATTTTCCTTGTGTGCTTCCCCCGTCTCGTCAAGCTTGATCATATCCACCTGTGTTTGCCTACCCTTCATCGTGTGTCTACCAATCAATGCCCTCAACCACTTGTGTCGACCGGGTGTGTCTCGTTATGGCATTAATGTTTGTGTGTGTATATAGTCTCTTGTCTCCTCTCCAGCCATGCTGTCTAGTTTTTTTTTCTACCCCCCCACACACACGTTTTTCAACTGGCTTGTTTCTTTGAACCTTGTTTTTCTGCTCTGCCAGCACCTTGTTTGTTTCCTTTATTTTGTTTTATTAAACATCCGTTTTACAAATCACCGCTGCCTCCTCACTCTGCTTTGATGCTTTTAGGGCCACTTCCAAGACACGCCCTGTCACGGACAGGTTGCATGTCAATAGCAGGGCACCTATAGAGACAGACAACCACGATCATATTCACGCCATCACTGAGTTGTAACTGAACCGACATACAGGCAAACATATCAATGTCAAAATCAGTGGCATTTTGTTATTATGAAAAGTCAAATAAAAGGATTTGGGCTACTCTTAGTATTATGGATGTTTAGAAATCACTTTTTTTGCGCGGGTGTGTGTGTGCCATTGATACACAATGTTAATGATTCCTCACAGTAATTAGGAAACACAAAATTGTTTCTATAAATCTCTGCATCTCTGCCAGTGTTTACCTTTTCAAATTACATTTCCAATTACTTGCACAACATTCTTAAAAAATAAAAAATAAAAAAAATAAATCAGCAAGTCCCATCACCGGTAAGCTATTTTCAGAACAGACGTGCCGACTACTCATGTGATCCTCGGGATGTCTACCTACCCACCATGTTAACATACAGTTTTATCAGTTTCATCTATTTTTAAATGTAAACATTGTATTGTTTCAAAATAAAGCTGAGAGGCAGTTAGAGAATCAAGAAAATAAAAGAAAGGAAGTTAAAGTTGAATTTCTAGCACCAACGTTAATTGAGGCACTTGGGTATCAAATATGTACATTCAGTAGACGCCAGATGCCGCTGAATATAGTTTCTTCTTATGAACCCTAACTCTAGGAAGGAAAAAATCTGAAAATAACTGGTTTCCCTACAGGCGCATCCAGTTGTATGTTTGTATGCACGTGAATAAAGACCATTTTATATTTTAGACGTGTTAGAACTGAAGTCAAACCGCTACATGCAAAAACAGCAGGTGAAGTTGCCATGTTCATAGAAATCGACCTTTTTCACAAAACCCGGAAGCTAAGTGATCGTTGTGTATAACAACTTCCGGTGTCGTTTACAGTGTCTGAACAATGCCGTGGGCGAAAAATAAAAGACACTGTATTATTCTGGTATGCTCTTCCTGCATTTTAAACTTTATTGAAGCAGCCTTACCATTCATTTTATTCGTTTCCCTGCGACACGGAACAAAAACAGAAGTGGATTTGAGCGATTCGGCGGGATTAAAGACCACATTTTATTATCAGGAAAGGGCAGCACGTAGGTCTACAGCAGGGGCGTGCAGTGACCTTTGGAGGGGCAGGTGCTCAAAGTAAATAAAAGGGGGCACATGATAACATGCCTGCACTGTCCACTCACTTGGGGTTTGAACTTCAAACCCGTGCCACCACCGAGCCGCTGTGCGTGGGGCAGGGGGCTGGGAGGGGTAACAAAAAATTGATAGGGTATGTGTTTGTATGTGTCCATATATGTGCGTGCATGCATATGAAAAAATCCATTGTAAATTTCTTAAATGAAATAATTGCTATACAATTAATCACACATGATGAAACTTATTTGTCTGCAACGCCAATACCGAAACATCCACACAAACTTGTTTTAACATTTGTTTATGAAGAATCAATCATGAACAACAAATTTACATAAAATGATTATGTAAAAATGTACAGAAAATTTACATTTTAGATAACATAAGTAGTGCTATTAGGATTATCCTATAGTGCATGTCGCATAAAAATGTCTTTACATTTAGTTTGATTCAGGTAAGAGCAAATGCGGTTTATTATTTGTCTGTACGCGTAGATTGTCAATTTTTTGTTATTTCAACTATACTCAACAATTAACTGCCACATCTCGGCAAACTAGATTGTTTGTTTTTGAGAAAACGCTGTAATTATTTTATTGGTTCTTTATTGTCCCCCTAATTTCTGAAAACACTGCTACCTCTTCTTGACCTCATTCTGGCAGCAAACCCCACTGAAAAAAACAAGCTGTTGTTAAAATAAAAACAAAGATCATGTAGCAATTTCCACATATGTTTTAAAGTATATTTTAATACAACTAAAGTTGAGTACATGCAACAAGACTTATCTAGCCTAAGAGAAAAAGTTGTATGTGGCTCTATCAGCCAAGTGTTCCAACTATGCCAATACAAGCAGCATTAAGGAAAATAATGTGATGGATGGACTGTAATTAATTACTTATATTATCATAAATCAACTGATTTCCTTTACTTCAATAGTACTGTAGATAGCGAGAGCACTTGTCATGTTTTGTTATCCAATTCTGATCCATTCCACTTGAACTTCCTTATTACTGATAATCCATACCATGTTTTTCTGCTTGTTTGCTTACTTCCTAACCTGCCGGTATTAGCGTCCATTGTCTATCACGGCCGAGAAAGGGAGTCATGATGGATATAAAGAAGGAAGTTTCTGAAGAAGAAAGTAAGTCTTCATCACTGTTTGCTGGTAGTAACAATTAGTTAGCCGTGGCCACGGCCCAGCTAACAGCAGAAAGTCCCATGCCATTATGTCTAATAATTACTCTACAATGCATGTGAAGTTCCTGGCTGGTATACAGATGAAGCTGGCTTTTAGAGGGAACTTTATTCTTGAATTCACACTAAAGTTAAAAGATGGTTGTCGTCAGTGAATGATGATAATAATATAATGGACAATACTAATCCTCCACCCATGTTCAATTGTAGGAAACAGCACGATCGAGTAGAGAGAGCAAGTGTGGCGCGATACCTACTAGAGCCGTGAGTGTAAATGAGTTCAGTTTACAAGGAAAAAAATCAATTTGTGAAGCAGACAGTAACAGTCTAAAAATCATATAAAACTCAAATATGGATTTAATATTATGAATATGAAACATGTCAGTCAAGGTGCATCATTTAATTTAACTTGAGAGTAATGAACAGAAAGTGGAGATATTTAAAATTAATTTAAGGCATATCATACACAGGGAAACTTGGTCTGCTTTACATATATAAAAGTACAATATTTTAAAGCAAAAAAAAAAAACTCAAAAGAACTAAAGACACCTACAAAGTACGGAAACAAAGGTTTACATTTTAGAGATTACTAAAATTAGTAAATAAAACTTACAGTGTAAGAAAAATAATTTGGGGTTAAAAACTTTGAAAGATCTCAATCATAGGCATGGTGAAAAGCATAGTTTTTAACCCAAAAAAAAAAAAATCACTTACTTTAATATTACTTTCAGATTTAATTTAGTCATTGAGTAATATTTCCCTCTAGTCACATATGCACCAAAATGTAACATGTGACTTCAGAAGTATTTGGGAGCAAACAGTTACTGTGCTTTAAGCCAAATTCATATCATTGGCCTCTTTGTTGATCAATTAATAATTAATTCAATGTATCTTAATTGAAAATGATAGACTCACTTTATGACAACAAAGCTACCTTTTTTTTGCATACAGTTTTTCGTACACTGTAGACAATGTGTATTATATTGTATACTGTATATATATATATTGGGTTAATTTTATAAAAATGCTTCATTTGTTTGTGTACAATGTTGAAATACTGACGGAAATATCACTTCAAATCTAATGCTGACTTTAACTTTTACATGGTATTGTATTCCTTTTTTCTTTCCTGAAATAGCTCAGTATTGCTCATTCGGTAATCTTACCGATTGAACATGTCATTATTATTGCTCTCTCTTTTTTTTCTCTTTTTCTTTTTTCTTTTTGTATGTGCGTGAGTACGTACATGTGCGGGTGTGTGCATATGTGCGTGCATGTGAATGTGTGCTCATTAATTCACCTAAAACCTATTAAAAATCCCATACCGTTCACCTAAATCAAATACAAACCAGAATCTTTCACCAATCCCAGAAAAATCTAAATTCCCATAAATTAGGGAGACCTCAAGAGACCAAAGGAAAGACTGAAGAAACGAAGGAAGGATAGATGAAGCAGAGTGAGATTCACAGTCATCAGCCTCCACCGATTCAGCGACCAGAGGAAGAAGGAGATTGTGTTTGAATTTCGATAGATGCTGCCCGGAGCGCCCCCCACCCCAACACGGCCCGCGCTCCAAGCCCAATGCAGCAGAACGGGGCACGGCAGGCCCACCAGGCACCCCACTGGCCCACAGCCCCGGCTTCCCCCGCACAATCCCCCCCTCCCCAACCCACCACAACCCAGCCCCCGCTGCCAAACCCCCAGACACACCCCACCCAGCCACCCGTATATATCAGTAAATGGTGTACCAATAAAAGTCTATCCACATCATTGGAGTGCAGACCTCCTAATGAGATGATTGGGTGGAAATGAGTAACCATTAATGTGATTGAGCTCTCATGAATGTTGTATTTGGCCTCAAGTAAGTTCTGAGCTTTTGACTTCCTGCTTTTGACTCATTTGAAACTTGAGCCTGTCTTTAACCTTTTGCTCAGTTTGATGTAATTATGTAAATTATCGTTAATTGAAAAAGCGAACAAGGGTGTTTTTGTATACGAATAGGAATAATCAGAAACCAAAAACAGATTAGCGGAGCAGCAAAACCAGGATCACAAGATATTAATGGCTAGACCAGGATTGGCCTGGAACATCGTAAATATAATGACTGGTTAGGATCAAGCAGAAGCAGATATGAAATGGAATTTATGGAGTACATGCCACTGATTTCAAGCAACATTTTCCCTTAACACACAAATTCCAGGACTCCTCTGTTACTTGCATTAATATTTAGTTGTGAGGATCAAAACAGGGCTAAGTGAAAACAATGCCTTTTAAGGGGGCAAACAAAGACCAGCTTCTTCTTTTTTTTATCCTGCCCATAAATTTGATTTACATACCATTGCATCAGGCATGGATCTAAAGGTAAAAGGTAAATTCCACTGATTGTCACACCCAACTAAGTGGGGGCGAAATCCATTCTCCGCATTTGACCCATCCCCTGAGGGAGCGCTGAGCAGCAATGATTGCGCTCGGGAATCACATGGTGATCTAACCCCCCAATTCCAACCCTTTATACTGAGTGTCAAGCAGGGAGGCAATGGGTCCCATTTTTATAGTCTTTGATATGACCCGTCTGGGGATTGAATCCATAACCTCCCAGTCTCAGGGCGGACACTCCACCACAAGGCCACTGAGTTGTGCACATTATTATTATTATTATATATACACACATGATCAGCATGTTGGTAGCCTTCCAATTGCCATTAACCCTCAATGGTCACTGGCGAGAAAGAAGAGAATGTGCTTTGGGGGCCTTTTTTTTTTTTTGCTGGAATCTGTGCACGGTACAAAGAAAGCCAGACTATGAAGACTTTCTGGAGCGAAAGCTTGGTCACAGGCCAAGGTCAAAGGTCTTCCAATAAAACAAAGTCCCAAGAATGGTCAAGAGCAAATTAACATACAATTCTGAAGAATTAAAGCCTATTGAACATCTGTAGGAGGCGCTGAATCGAGCAGTCTGGAGAAGATACCATCCCAACCTGAAACAGTTGGAGCCTGAGGAGTTTGCTCACAAGGGGCCTCATTCATTAAAGTGCGTGAGTTGTGCGCAAAACGAGTGTAAGCATGAAATGGGGGATTCATCAATATCTTCGTACTTGAATTTGTTTGTATTCTGCGAACAAATTAAGAACATCCTCAGACCACGCGTGCGCACAAACAATGACAGACCAGCGTCTAAAAAACCCCATCAAAAAAACACACTTTTTTTTCTCTCTCTTTTTTGAGAGCGCTCGGTATTGTTCATTCGGTAATCTTCATTCGACATGTCATCATCATTGCTCTCTTTTTTTTTTGTATGTGTGTGTGTGCATATGTGAGTGCGTGTGAGTGTGTGCTCATTAATTCACTTAATACCTATTAAAAATCCCATACTGTTCACCTAAACCGAATACTTCAGAATCCCGCTAGAGTCATGAAGTTGTCAGGGGACCGAGGAAGGATCAAAGAAAAGTGAAATCTAGCACCAACCAGACATCACCTATTACCCACCTGGTTACCAACCAGAATCTTTCATCGACCAGTATTCCCTGGAATTTACTCGAAGCAAAAGTTTAAGATGAGAGTCTAGCGGCATGCTACGCTGTATCTTCTTGCTAGCTAGCCAGCTAGCCTACAGCCATAATGTGAGTTACACCTTCCAAACAAGTTTTCCTCCCACCAATTCACTATTTAAACATCATACACAGCATATACACAACTAAAGTTATGACTGGGATAAAAGTTGATTTTGCAGTTGATGTCACACATCGTCATCCTCTTTGGATGACTATCTATCTGTCTGTCTGTCTGTCTGTCTGTCGGTCTGTCTGTCCGTCCGTCTGTCTAAACTATGAGGTGTGGTTGCTTTCAGTGACAGTTCAAAAACAGCGTATGGCCTTTAATCAATCAATCAATCAATCAATCAATCAATCAATCAACCTATCTATAGCCTACATGTTTTGTAATTACACAAGGATTTTTGCTATTGGTAGGCTGCCCGGGTCCCTATCACCCGCAAATAGCAGGGGCACATTGTATAGAATATTTATTGTGGTTATATTTATCTTTATTTTGTCTTCATGAGCATACTCAATATTGTAATACAAAAGTAATTTAGTTACATTACCTTAATATTATGGTACTTGGATTACATTACTAACTACATTTTTTAGCAGGTAACTTGTAACTGTAATGGATTACATTTTAAAAGTAACCCTCCCAACCCTGCATATATATATATATATATATATATATATATATATATATATATGTATATGTCAATGATGGTACATTCATAACATGAAGGAAGTAGGGACAGTGTAAGCCACAGGACAGGAAATATGTTGACTTTAAATTCCTGTGACGGCGGACACTTTTTGTAGCTCTCAAGACATTTTGGCAAAGGAGGACGTCTGGACAACATTGTTAAGTCTCACACCCGAAAAAATCAGTTGGTGACCTGGTGTAATTGTATAATAATTGTAGTATTGTATTTAAAATTGACTATATACATCCAAAACAGCTCGAGATTTAAAAAAAAACCTGATTTAAAACAAAAAATAAAATGCTATTTCTTGGTGACTTTCTTGTATATAGACATATTTTTTGCTGACCTTTTTCAGACTTAGCCAATGAATTGTTTTAACTTGAATAAATGAGTTGTTGTGAAAAGTGGAGGTATAGTTTCCCAAAATAATCAAAATTGATTCATATTATTTTGGCGAAGAGCACTTCAAATAAGCCTCAATTGAAGATAAAGCCTTGGAATTCCCTGGCGGTGTGTTGCAGACAAACTGTGTGTCAGGCCCCTCCAATGCTCTTGAACCTGATGTGCTCGGGCTAACTGAGGGCTTGGACTTTTTTATTAGTGTTGCCAAGGAGATTTCGTTATGTGTGAGTGTGTGCGTGTCAGCAGGAGCCAAGAACATCGTGTGGACCATGGGAAAGATCCAGGGAGTCATTTTCAATTTCATAATTTTTCCACTGTCATACCAAGACACCAAAGGTATTTATTGCCTTTTTTTCTGCAATTCCTCAAGAAATATTACACTGATCACGTTGCATATGTAACAGCAGACACACCAGAGTTTTCTTACTAGTACTCACAGTTGTCACAACCAATATACGGGAATTTTCAGCTGGTCAGATTTGCAATTATAAGCAGCCTTGATACAGCCCACCTCTACAGAATAAGTATAATACGACAGTGAAAAGACATACATCTCATGCATGGCATCCAATGTGTTTGTGCGTGCGTGCGTGTGTGTGCGCGCGCGTGTGTGCGTGCATGCACAGGGGACAACAGTTTATCCTTGGGATTGAAAATGAAGCCTCACACGCAGAGACACAATTCGAGTGTTACAAAAAACATTTTACAAATCCACACACGCATATGGTTTTAGTTGTGGATTTAGTTTTAATAGAACAGCAGGCTTTTTGCCATTGCTGGGTAAATGGCTATATTCTTTTTAGTCATGGTCCCATTGCAGGTTTTTTAAATTCAGTGTTGGCTGGGCCTCTGAAACTGTCATTAACTACATGACACAGAGGATCGGAAGGGGATGAAATGCAGGGCCAAGATGGGACCACCGTTTTAATTTGTGGCAGATTAGGCTAATGAACTCAATTCTGAATCATGGGATAAAGTCAGAGAACACACTCAACTCTCTTTGAACCTCTTGAACTTCAAAAGTGTCCAGTGCAGCTTTTACCAGCATACCTTGTGCCAGCTACAATATTTAGTGAACGCATGGCCACAAGCAGGATAAAGAGAATGGCGGGAAGAAGGCGAAAATGTCCTTCCTTTCCTGAGCTAATTACAGCGAAGCAGTCCTAGATTGATATTGTGAAGAACTCCCTTGAGTGAATCACAATTATCAATCTGGATATTGCCAGGTTAGCAGGCATCGGGAAACGTCAACACTTTTGCATCCCCACCGAGCATTTTTCGGTCTAAAACACGTCTAAATGGTACTTAGACATCTAGGCTAAAAACGGTCTACAACTGGTCTAAAAATGAAAGTTTTTTTAGACGTCTAAGGCTACGTTCACACTGCAGGCAAGATTGGATTCCCCCCCCCCCCAATGTCAGCTGTATCCGACTTTTTTAGGTCAGCCTGAACGGCTCAGTTCCGATTTTTTTAAAATCCTATCTGGGCCACTTTCATATGTGGTCCTAGATCGGACACGTATCCGAATTTTTGCAATGCAACGGCAGATGGCCAGGTCGCATATATTCGACTCAACGTCGTCAAAAGTCCAATATGCGCGCTGTGCGGGCGGGGTCATTAAGCTTGAGTTAGTAACATGAACATAACATGAAGAATAAATATGACATTTGTGGTGGTGATATTAGTAATTTAGCCACGCAGATGTCTCATTTATCACGCACGGCAACGACGTGACGTCATCAAAGAGAAATGAAGTAGGAGTTATCGTGAAGGAGGAGTTTGTTAGGAACAAAAAAAGATAGACATCAGATAGAATGATGAGCCTGAAGCTAGGAATCAAAGGTGTGATGATCTTTGTTGTGATAGGTAGGGTGTGAGCTGGAGGAGAAGGAGAACTTTTGGTTGGACCTTGATGAAATGATGCAGAGCATCCCTAGAAGTGAGAGAGTTGTTATTGGTGCAGACTTCAATGGACATGTTGGTGCAAGAAACAGGTGATGAGGAGGTGATGGGCAAGTTTGGTATCCAGGAGAGGAACGCAGAAGGACAGATGGTGGTTGACTTTGTAAAAAGAATGGAAATGGCTGTCGTGAATACTTTTTTTCCAGAAGAGGCAGTAACATAGGGTGACCTACAAGAGTGGAGGTAGGAGTACACAGGTAGACTATGCAATAACCCCCACAAGTTTCACTTCTATGTTACAGCTAGTAACAAGATTATCATATGCTAAAATAATGATTGAGATGGGCCTTCTCAGGCCGACCGGTGGGGGAGCAACGCATAGCCAGCAAAGACTAGGCTACAGGATTGTTGTACATATTTTTACATTCTTCTGCTACTGATGCAATTCAACGGAATCATACTTTCCTCTAATTAATAAGAAAACAGACAAACTCCCTTATGAGTGGACAAAGTCTTGTTTTTTCCCTGCTTATAGCCGGGAGGTTTTGTTGACTTCCAATGTGTTTTGCAACATGTCACGGATTTGAGTTTATCAGTAGTTCATCTGTTGAGATGCAAGATTAGATCGGGTTTAATTTGGGAATACATGGTCAAAAACTAAACAAAATATTTTCGTCAACACGCATTTCTCACCAGACGAAAACTAGACTAGACTAAAACCCTCATTAATAAACAATAACGGGGACTAAATCAGTCTGCATTTTTGTAATGAAGACCAGACACAAATGTACTTCACTTAATGAAAACTGGACTAAAATCTATGGACATTTTAGTTCATGAACAAAAACGAGACGAATACTATATTATTTTGTAAAATCCTGTCTCTGCTAATCTGTCACTGTGACACTGTCATGTGACACACACCCTTTCAAATCTGCAGCTAGCGAGTGCAACATGCATAAACACATGGGAGACACCGGTCAGTCATGATTGACGTAATGGGCACCCCGTTTTAATTTATTCATGTACATTTACTCCTTTTAATGCTGAGCTCAACTCTCACGAAACTTGCTGCGAAACAGAATTGTCATTTGAACTTGATGAACTCTTTAACAACTTTCTCTACTTACACCTCTTTACTTTTTTTTAACGCGATATGACTAACAGTTGCTTAGTCATTCGATGCAAAATGATTATCAAATCTTGATGATGAGTCCCACTGTGATCATGGGACATTCCTAATTTTGTACTCAATAAACTGCTGCAGGCAGTGGCAGCACGTTGAACATGCAGTTAGAATGCGTGACGCACAGAATCTCAGTTCTGGAATACATTTAGCTGACATTGGGCAAAAACCTCGTACCTCCAAAATAGTCACTTTTCAGGTGACCCAAAAAACGGTATGTTTGTTCATAACATTACATTGATTGGTCAAACTGAACCACAGTATAGATTTTTGGAGAGAGAAAAAATTTAAATTTACCCAATTGTGACATATGAGGTTTCGGCCTGATGACAGCGATTTGCTCTTATGTGGAGTTTGCATTTTGTGCCGTTCCTAAGTTTAGCTAATTAGTAAGCTTAGCGGATTCAATAACTTTATGATCGCGGTAATGTTTGAAATGTGTTCAGAATGAAAAATGAAGCATCTTGTCAATTCTGATCCCAAATTTATCAAATACTATCTCAGTCTGGTGACACAGCTTTTAAAACCAGCGCGTGAAGGCACTTCTCTCTCTTTTCCTGGATCTCTTTTCCTAAACTCTCTTCCCCAAGAACTGCTCAAGGACTCTCTCTTCCCTGTAACTCCTCCGCCCTCTCTCCACCTCACGTCTGGCCCCATGAACTTTTCCTAATCATCACGAGAAACGTGGTCGCTGAGGCTGACTACGCGGCTTCTTCCTTTGAGCCACAACGCGCGTCCCAAAGGGTGCATCAAGCAAGGACTCGCAAACATCCTGCGCATCCCCCAAGGCGTGCGTGTCTGTTCCAGCCGTGAGTCCGAGGCGCCCACACAAGGACCTGCCGCGACATCCGCGCCACGGGTGCATCACCGACCAGCAGCCAGAGACTCCCGGGCAGCATTCCAGCTGGACGTGCGCCAGCCAAGGACCTGCCACGGCCTCCACGCCGGGCGTGCACCTCGCCACCGACCGGAGACCTGATGCAGCATTCCAGCATTCAACCGAGGATCGACGCTCGAGTCTCTCTCTCTCCAGTGTGATTGAACCAGTCCGTAAGTTGCGCCTGCATTTCAATCTGACCATAGACTACTGGTGCAACGCTTTTATTCAAACATAAAAGAATTGACAGGTCAAACGCTTCCATCTTTATCCCCCATCTACCTTTTTCATCTACCTTTTTTTTTTTTATCTTAGTTAGTTAGGTTGCAAGTTTTCTTTTTATCCTTGATTCACATTTTTATTCCGTTTCATTAATAGGTTAGGTTGTGACTGATATATGTGTGTTTACTAAATAAATTTGTTGTCTAGAAATTCCATTTCTGCCGAATAATTTGTGTTTACTGAGTGGATTAATAATGTTCTTATGAAAGCAAATAACTCCATGATTAACTAAAGTAGCAAGTTCAGATTATGAATACTTGATAATAGGATTTTTATTGTTTATTTTGCTCTTACAAACAAGCAAAGTCAACGTGGTGCCCCAGAGGTTGCTAAGGAAATTACAACTCCCCTCAGTACCGTCTAAATTTCTCATTAAGCCATTACGGCAACCCAAATAATCGCTACACACACATACAGGGATGCAGATAAAGGGACAGTTCCTGCTGCCAGCGGTGTAGTTGAGTGGAAGGCTTTCCATCTCCCCCTACTTTCCGAATCTGTCCCATGTGGCCCACTAACTTTTCAAACAAATTCCAGATATGTTGTAACATGTTTTTCCAAGCTGTCCTTGAATATGTCATGAGTTGCCGCGCGTGCAGACAACCACTCACAGAGATATTAGAAATCACAGACAGATGTATGCTGAATACAAAAAAAAGGATTGGCCAGCAAGTTGAGTAAAACTGATGATTGTGTAGCCAATTTATGTCAATCCAAGCAAATACCAGCTGACTTAAAGAAAGAGGTGACGTACTATATCCTGGACTTGTCGCTACGTACAAGACAGCTATTGACAAACTATTCACACTCAAATTCACAATTTACACCAGGGGTGGCCAAGTTGGGTCCTCGAGAGCCCCTATCCAGCCTGTTTTCCATGTCTCCCTCCCTCAGCGCAGCTGCATCTAATGATCAGCAAGCTTTGCAGAAGCCTGATAACGATCCTGATCATGAATCAGGTGTGTTAGTGGAGAGAAACATGGAAAACAGGCTGGATAGTGGCTCTCGAGGACCGAACTTGGCCACCCCTGATTCACAGTCTTCATTGGACCTAACATGCATGTTTTTGGAATGTGGGAGGAATAGTGCCCAGGAAGAAAAAAAACCTCACTCAAGCACAGCACAACACGTGAGCACCACACAGGGAGGCCCAAAGAGTGATTGGAAACCAAAACTAGACACGGGTCACCGGAGCCTCCCTCTGAAGCCAGGCCTTGAGGTGGGGCTCGTTGGCAAGCGCCTGGTGGCCGGGCCTGCACCCGTGGGGCCCGGCCGGGCCCAGCCCGAAAAGGAAACGTGGGTCTCCTTTCCCATGGGCTCACCACCGGTGGGATGGGCCAAAGGGGTCGGGTGCGTAGTGGGCGGGGACCTTGGCGGACCAATCCCTGGCTCAAGGGACATGGAATGTCACTTCTCTGGTGGGGAAGGAGCAACCTGTGCAAGCTGGTGTGTGAGGCCAAGAAGTTCCGACTATAGTCGGACTCGCCTACACACAGAGGCTTTTATCTCCAGGGCGCGCGCACATTCACGTCTCCAATGACAGGGTGAAACGGTAAATGGTGAGGTAAATATTTCCCCTTTGCTAGGTTGGCGCAGCCAATTTGTCTGTCGCCAGCTCACGGAAGCCGTTCGGCAGCGAGGCGGGCCCCCAATCTCCGGCTCGCGGAAGCTGCCTCCTTGCCACCCGCCCGCTGCCTCGCCACCGTCGGGGGACCTTTGCGAGAGAGAGCGGGGACCGGTTAGTCTTACCGCCGGCCATGCAGGGACCTCCGCGAGAGAGAGCGGGGGCTGGTCCACCGCTGCCCAACCGGGGCCTGCCTCACTGCCGAGTAGCTTCCGTGAGCGGCGAGCCGGCAGGCTCTGTGGAAGGCCGTGTGGGAAGCGGCAGCAACAGAATTTGCAGAGGCGGGCGAGGCAAACAATAAGGTAATTAATTATGCCTGTTGTAATGGCATTTTGTATAAAAAAAAAAAAGAAGTGGCATTTGGTGATTATTTATTTTATTAAACAGAAGATTATAAAAACATATGTAGCCTTAGCCTATCAATATTTCTTATGTGCAGACGTGAAAGACAGTGTGTAGACCGAAACAGGTGGCGCAGGAAAGCCTTGGCCACATCAAAATCATTTTTTTAACAGAAACGCTTGGAATCAGGCGAGCCTTGGCCACATTATTCACAGTTGAAACATTAGCACTGCTTGAATGTAAGAAAATAAAAGTGTACTGTCACTTAAGTAATGATTACATTCATTCACATACAGTACATGTATTGAAAATATTAAATGGAAATCATACTCCAATAAATGTCACAAAAAAAATTCCAAAACATTAATTAAAGAACATTTAAAAGCATTTGAGTTTTTGGGGAAATATATTGAATATTACTGGGGCGACTAGTGCAAAGACAATTTAGTATGGATTGGATCGGTATCGGCAGATAATGAACCCAAGGTATTGGAATCAAATCGGTAATGAAAAAAGTGGATCAGAGCATCCCTATTTGACACTAATATGTTTTGTTTAGTGACACTCTGTGAATTAGATTCAATGTGACAAACGCTTTGATGATTCACAACATCCTCGAAAACGTTGTATTTCCTAAGATCCGCCATGTTGTCAGGTCATTTGATCCACAGGATCCCATTGAAAAGAGATACAGTGCTGCCATCTGTTGGCCATAGCTAGTGGGTGTTTTTTATTTCTTCAGCTCATTCTTGAAACCAGAGTTCCCCAAGACGTTGCGGTGCCCTCTGAAAACAAACAAACATAGTTGACGTCAATTAACATTGATGGCGGTACTCGTTGGGATTCCCGTTAACTTTAATTTACGTTGACGACAGGAAAAGAGTGTTGGGCGTTAGGCACAGCTTGAAGTGCTGGTCTTCTGTTAGACCAGCATACCTTTATAGTAAACTCTATCTGTAGCCTCACCCTAAACTCAACTCAACACCCAACCTGTTCTTACTGCGCGTGACCTGTTCCCTACAGTGCATGCACAGAAGTGCAAGGTAGGCTACTCCAACGGGTATGCTGTTTTGTCGAGACTCAAGAACACCCAGGGAGGAGTTGCGTGTCTACAAACATACTAAACTAGACTAGAAGTGCCTGTTATTACGGCAAGGGCACGACTGTGGAGCAGATGACTATTACACTGTGCTGCTTTAAGTATAGGCCAACTCCATTTTGCCCCAATTGCTTCAGCTCATGATTAAGCAACAATTTCACACAATCTACCAAATTCTTTTTTTCTTTTTCTTTTTTTTTTTTTTCTTGGGAGAGCTCAGTATTGATCATTTGACATGTCATCATCATTTTTCTCCCTTTTTTTTTTTGTGCGTGTGTGTGTGCGTGTGTGCGTGCGTGCGTGCGTGTGTGTAAAAAAAAAAATCCCATACCGTTCACCTAAACCGAACACTTCAAAATCCAGCCAGAGTCGGGGGGCCGCCAGGAGACCCGAAGAGGGACCAAAGAAAAGAAAGAAAAGCGAAGCCCAGCACCGACCAGACACCACCCACCGGGCCACTAACCAGAGTCGTTCACCAACCCCAGAGACATCTAAATTCCAACAAATCAGGGAGACCTCAAGGGCCCAAAGAAGGAACTGAGGAAAGGTAGAAAGGACAGACGAAGCAGAGTGAGATCCACAGACACCAGCCTCCACCAATTCAATGACCTGAGGGAGAAACAGATTGTGTCTGAGTTTCGATAGATGCTGGTGTGGTGGATCTGGCATGCATGAAACTCTCCACCAAAGAGGGGAGCCGTCGACCCCCGCCAGGACAGAGCAAGCGCAACACCTCAGGGCCCCCCAGGCCGCGGCAGCGCCAAAGGATGACCCCCGGGCCCCGCAGGGGCCACTGGCCGGAGCGCAAACCCAGGAGCAGGAGCGCCCCCCACCCCAACGCGGCCCGCGCCCCCAACCCAATGCAGCAGGACGGGGCACTGCAGGCCCACCAGGCACCCCACCGATCCACCCTCCCAGGCATGTAAATGAGCGTATGTGGTGCATTAAAAGAAATGAATGGGGGGGGGGGCACACGGACAGGGGACCGCAGCACTGATCCATACTGCGGCCTGCCCCAACCGATGGTGTCTCCACCCTACCCCACTCACCCCCCAAAGTGTGTTATGTGCCCTCTGTGTCTAAAATGTATTGTGCAAAACTAGTGCAGTGAGTTAAGAGGGGCGACCAGCTGGGCCCCCCCAACCGGGCGGGGGCGGGAGGCGCACCCGCCCACCAAATCACCACCCACCCCCCCCGGGACCCCGGCTCGCCCGAAGTGCCCGGAGGCCCACCGGAGCGGGGCGGGCACAACACCAATAAAGCCAACCCCCCCGACCCCCGGAGCGCCGAGACCCGGGCCACGGATGGAACCCCCGGCCCAGGGGAAGGGGAGGAGGGTGGACAGGGGAGGGGGAGGGGACGGGGGAAGGAGACGACAGGAAGGGCAGGAGGCAGCGGCAGGGCCGCAGAGAGAGGGGGAGAGGAGGAGAGGAAGCAAGGGGGAGGAAGGGGGAGGGGAGAGGGAACCACGGGGCACCCCGGCGGCCCACAGGCCCCGAACCGCGTCGCCGGGCCCAGAGCGACGGACCGCGCCGGGGCGGCGCCGCCCCGAACACCAGGGAGAGCCCCGCAACACAGCACCCCCCACGAGACCCAGAGAACGACCAAGACGCAATCTACCAAATTCTTAACCGATTCATCAGTTGCACTTTCGTGTAGCTGGTTGGGTGCAAGGTTCTTGTCAGAGCGCACTGTTGATCAGAATTGCTGTTCAATGCCACGATGCGGTCAAACAATAAAAAATGGGCAGTTTAGAATGTTACGATTGACCTGTTTTCAGTCAAAATGTTGTTGTTTTTTATCAATTTGGAAGAATTGAGAGTCTGATTAATTTTCATGCTGAAGCGGAAGGACAGAGAGAACACATATGGCTTTTAATTGCTTCCACACCGTATTTTCAGGCTATATATACTGTGATGACACTCAGCTTTGTGATACAATACACGTTGGCCTGACCCATTTTCATCTTCTCTTGAAGTTAGAGAACTCCAAGATTTCTGTCTCTTGCTTAAGTAAACACTTTTTGCTAATTCGCTGGCTATGTCAAGCTGCAAAATAATCTTCGCATTCAATGAAAACAAGCGAGTCTTACTTGTGCATCACTTGGCTGAAGCACTTCAGTGTTTATGTTACAGCCATGGCAATCTCAAAGATTGTCATTTCGTGTTTACTGTCAGCAGGATTACTTGACACAAAACATTCTCAATAGCAAAACATGTATCACTTGTAAGGTTTTACAACAAATAACAAATGTGTAGCCATTATAAACAATTGAAACAAAGTAAAATGAAAAAAAATTCAATACTGGCAGAAATGTATTGTGTACATCTTGGTCATACGCCAAAGTACAACTTAGAGATGACACTGAGGAGGAATAGGAGACGGTGGGGGACTTTACTGTCTGGAGCCACACAAGCCATCAACAGCTCAACAACCTCAAAGACAAAGGAGCTGGTCATTAACTTTGGGAAGTCCAGACAAAGAGTGTGACCAGGACTCCTACATCTTACAAGCATCTTGGGCTGTGGCTGGACAGCAAACTTGACTGGACAAACAACACCGACCACCTGCGCCGGAAGGGCAAGATCAATCTGTACTTCTTGAGGAGACTACGGTCATAAAACATCTGCAGGAAACTCCTGTGGATGTTCTACCAGTCTGTGAAACCCAGCGTATCTTTTGTGTATGTTATCGTGACAATGTGTGACATTAACTGCAAAATGAACTTTTATCCCAGTCACAAGTTTAGCCGTTTATATGTTGTGTATGATGTTTAAATAGTGAATTGGTGGGAGGAAGATTTGTTTGGAAGGTGTAACTCACATTGTGGTTGTAGGCTAGTGGGCTAGGTAGCAAGAAGCTACAAGCGCGTAGCATGCCGCTGGACTCTCAGCTCAAACTTTCGCTCCTTCAGCAAAACAAGTAAGTTCCAGTGAATACCAGTTGCCATTTCCTCCTCCCGTCCATTAAGCTTTTTCAAACGGCCAGCGTGTGGTGGACACGACTAGTCAGTTCTTTCGTCCCCACCTATTCGTCCCCACCACATATAGCAACGGTCCCGCTCGCGCGGGCGTGCACACACGCTCTCTCGCTCTGTCGCTCTCTCTCACTCTTTCTCTCTCACCCTCGCTCTCTCTCTCATCGTAGAAATTGTAACCCCTCGAATTAATCCCCATTTTTAATAAATGTACCTGTGATCTGATTATGTTTTTTTCCTGTAACTGTAACGGAATACAGTTTTTTAAAAAAATTAAAAATTGTAATCTGATTACGTAACGCGGTACATGTAATTTGTTACTCTCCAAGCCTGTGTGTGTATAAATATATACAACCATCCATCCATCTGCCTTCGTAGCTACAGTAATTTGTTTTCCACCAGTTTTAAGATGTCCAAGGGCAGCAATAGGCAGCTTTTATTACGTTACTACATATTTTCCAACACACATCACCAACTTCTAACAAAACATTACAGAACATAGTCTTAAATCCATTAATTGACCGTTCTAATAATACAACATGTAGGCGATTACAATCTACTAAAGTAATAGGGGAATATATGGATGACTTTGGCCTCGTCGACAGCTGGAGACTTAAAAACCCAAATAAGAATGAATTTACCTTCTTTTCCGCTGTGCACCGGTCTTTTTCAAGAATTGATTATTTTCTTACAAATAACTCTATTGCTGATAAAACTGTTATAAAAATACATCCTATTATTATTAGCGACCATGCACCAGTCTCCCTTTCCCTACAAGTTGATTATACCTTTAAACCACCACCGACATGGCGTTTTAACATCTCACTGCTAAACGACGCAGAGTTTGACAAAATTATAAGGAAAGACTGGGCAGACTTTTTGGAAATAAATGACTCTCCAGACCTATCGCCATCTCTTCTCTGGGAAACTGGGAAAGCAGTAATTAGAGGTAAAAATTATATCATATTCATCTTATAAAAAGAAACAGGATCAAAAATCAGAAAATTGACTTGGAAGATAAAATTAAACAACTGACTGATGAGTACGCCATAAACCCAAATAACCAAATATGGACTGACTTACAAAATACAAAAATACAGTTAGACGATATGCTAACTAAAAAGACAGAGTTTATAAGACAACAATTGAGATACAACAACTTTGAATATAATAACAAATCAGGTAAATTTCTTGCAAACCAACTTCAACGCAATCGGGAAAAGTCTCTTATAACGGCTATTAAAGGGACAACTGGTGAATGCACACAATCACCAGAAGAAATGAATCACATTTTTTATAACTATTATCGTAACCTATACTTAGAAACTAACAAGCCTAACCCTGAGCATATTGAGGCAGTCCTCAGTAGCTTAAATATACCTCAGTTAACTACTGAATATAAAGACATGTTAGATGCGCCACTTACTATAAACGAGTTGTACAGTGCTCTAGATAGGATGCCTAATGGCAAAGCACCTGGCCCGGATGGTTATCCGGCTATATTTTTTAAGCACTTCTGGTTAATGCTTGCTCCACTATTCTTAAGAGTAGTAACAGAAATTAAAACTAAGGGTTACATACGCCCACACATGAATACAGCAGCAATTAAACTTTTATTAAAGCCAGAAAAAGACCCCACCCTTCCATCAAGTTACCGTCCGGTTTCACTAATTAACACTGATATTAAAATTATCACTAAGGCTTTCACATCTAGACTAGAAACAGTAATCTCGACAATCATTCAAAGCGACCAAACAGGCTTTATTAAAGATCGTCACTCTACTAATGATATTAGGAGACTCTTTAACCTTATTAGCATGTCACAGCGGCATGATAAAAAGGCAGTTATTATATCATTGGATGCAGAAAAAGCTTTCGACAAAGTTAACTGGTCCTTCCTCTTTGCTGTTTTAAATAAATTTGGCTTTGGGAAATCATTTATCCACTGGGTATCAGTATTATATGATTCTCCTAAAGCTACAGTTACTACTAATGGGATTATATCTCAGAGCTTTACTTTACAGAGAGGCACAAGACAGGGATGCCCACTATCCCCTTTATTATTTGCAATATTTATTGATCCACTTGCATTAACCATACGCCAGGAAAGAAGGATTCAAGGAATTCACTCTGGGGTAACAGAACATAAAATTTATCTATATGCCGATGACATCTTACTTTATTTAGAAAAGCCGGCTACTTCGTTAGGGGAAGTATTTAACTTAATAACTAAATTCACACAGTTATCAGATTATTCTATTAACTGGACAAGATCAACACTTCTACCTATTACAGAAAATTCATGGAACCCTGCAAGCCAGGACCCACACTACTCATTTCCTATAGGTAATTTAAAATACTTAGGCATAAAAATCTCACCTAAATTAACTGATTTAATTCATTTAAACTTTTCTCCACTTCTGGATAACATTTATAGTGACTTGGAGCGCTGGAATAATCTTCCTATTTCTCTAATAGGACGAATAGCCACCATTAAAATGAAAGTTTTACCCAAAATAAACTATTTTTTCTCAATGATTCCATTTAAACCTACGGCTAAATGGTTCCAGTTGTTGGACTCAGCCGTTACAAAATTTTACTGGAATAAAAAAAAGCAAAGATTAGTCTATCTACTCTTCAGAAAAGTAAATCCAAAGGTGGTCTAGAGGCACCAAATTTTATGTACTACTATATAGCTAACCAGCTACAATATATCGTTCTATGGGCACAACCCAACAGAGACACTAACTGTTGGCTGGAACTAGAACAGAAGGATTTTAATAACCTCAGATTTCGAGATTTACTCTTTATTACAACATCGATTAAGCGACATAATTGTTTTAAAAACCCAATGATTTCCGCCACCCTGACTGCCTGGTGGAAGGCACTAGAATTGACAAAAGCCCAAGTAGAGCCCTGTGGGCTTTCCCCCCTATGGCATAACCCCGACTTACAATTTAACAACCAACGGCTTTATTTAGGTGTGTGGGAGCAGAAAGGAATTACACATCTCCACCATCTCTTCTCAGATAATATGTTTATATCATATACATCCTTGCTCCAAAAATACAATATAAAAAACGGAAATTTTTTACATTATCTACAAGTTAAAAATATGATAAAGAAAAAAATTCCAACACTTCGGGGTACGCTCAAACCGCCTGTTTTAGCTAAAGATATTAACAAGCTTTCTCCGACAACAACAAAAAAACTTTCAAAAATATATAAGTTACTTTTATATACTGATAAAATGTCTTTACCCATCTCGAAATGGGAGACAGACTTGTCTATAGCACCGGAATCTAACTTTTGGATTCAAGTTTGTGAAAACGCATTTAAAATGACAAAACACACAAATTTACAACTTATCCAATATAAAATTATTCATAGAACATACATTACTCAATATATGATGAAGAAAATGGGACTCTCAGACTCCGACATTTGTCTCCAATGCTTACAAAACACTACAGACACTTATGTTCATGCCTTATGGTTATGTACTCCGGTTATGTATTTCTGGACTAAAGTCTTAGAAAAACTTTCCGCTATTTTGGACTGTAGGATACCTTTATCTCCAAACTTGTGTTTGCTAGGTGACCTAACAACAACTGACTTACCACATAAACAATTTCAATCTACACTTGTAGCCCTTACTATCGCTAAAAAAACAATTCTTGTTAACTGGAAAAATAAATAAACTCTGAATATCGACCAATGGTCTAACATCCTCATAAATCACATTTTAATGGAAAAAATATCTGCGTCAAATAAAAAACAGATATCAAAATTTATACAAACATGGTCTACGTATATAGAATTTTTTAACCTAATTCTGGTTACTTAATTCTGTCTGGTAGCGAGAGCCACTATATCATGATAACTTACATTGATGTTTCTACATTTGGCAATTTATTATTATATTATATTATTAGTATGGGATTTTTTTTAATGGGCTTTAGGTGAACTGATGAATACACACACGCACGCACACACACACGCACATACACAAACTCACCCACATACAAAAAATATATATATATATATACTGTGCATATATATATATATGTGTGTGTATATATATAAAAAAAAAAAAAAGAGAACTTTTTTTTTTTTTTTTAAAAGGAGAGCAATGATGATGTCAAATCGAATGAACAATACTGAGCTCTCCTTAAAAGAAGAAAAATAAAAAAATAAAATAAATAAAATAAATAAAATAAATAAAAAATAAAATAAAATAAAATAAAAACATTACAGAATGTATTTCCAGCTCCCTGGTTTGCCATGACTGTCCAACATTACAAGCGATGTACCCATTCAGAATTTGGCTGGTTTCATTGAGTGCCCTCATATGAAGTGAGTTACTAAACTCAATGCAAAACGAATTGTGTAAAAGAGTCAAAACAAAACAGCAGCTTGCATCACCCTCTCACAAGACTACTCAAAGCTCCTCAAATTATCACCTTGAAATGAATTGATCAGGTGGCATGAGAAAGCAGTAATTTGCAATTTGTATACCGGCACATCAGTGAACTCTCTTTCATGTGTCTCAAAATGAAGAGCACATGTCCTCTGTATTAAGTTCAGTGCAGCAGGGCAAAGATTTGCGTCTCCAGTGAATGTGATTTACAGATTTAAACGCTGCAAAAGTACACACAAGAGCATACTTGTGCCAAATATTTGCTTTCCACAGAGACAAACCACACTATTTGTCAAGTTGGTGTTGAAGACACTTGTAAGGGATTATTGCTACAGTCCCATAAAATAGTATGTTCCTGTGCTGTGAAACCAATAACATTCGGGCCTCGAAAAAAATGGGAAAAACATCCATCGTGTCTGTGTAAACGATGTCCTCCTGCACTGACAAGCCAAGCGAATGATTGGAGTAACTGTTTTCCTGACATGCTATTTCTAGTTTATGTGGACCAAATCATAAAAAAAACAAACCACTATTATTCATATTCACACTTGCCATTTTATTTTTCCTAGTTGGATGTGTGTGTAGTATTTGAGATGTGTGTTTCATTTTTTTATTTAACCTTGATTCCCAATAGGGAAATCTGGAAATAGACCTTGCTTTGCGAACATATGTTCTGACCGAAATCTGACTGACTGACTGCCTTTTCCTATATCACGTGATGTGACATATGCGTTGCAGCTGTATTTAAGTGGCAGCAGCAAACTAGGAGAAATGCGCCACAGGGAGGGGCAGGAAAATGCAGGACTTTCTTGAGAAAATTGGGACACTGTCAAGTTTGGCTGCATGCAATTAATTGCGATGTAATGTGCAATTTATTTTTCACAGTTTAAAATACAGTAGTCCAATTAACATGCCTGTGATGTGCGCTCATCAAAATACCCCTAGGAGAAAAAAATATAGCACACCCCAGTGCTTAGACAATTTCACGGAACAATCAAGAATGTTCCTCTTGTCAGAAGCTAATGCTCTTGGCTAACAATAGTCTGTGCATCCAACAAATATAAAGGGAAGCTTACTTGCGTTTTAGCTTTGACATGACAGGTGCGGTGTTATTATTTATGATATTATTTCAGACAGTCATCCAAAAGTGACTCTATTTGTATATAATATATACAATATAATATAATATAATATTGGTGCCTGTAGTGGCGGCAATCCCCAAGCCCACTGGTGGACACCAGCGGTAAGGGATGCCGTCAAGCTGAAGAAGGAATACTATTGGGCCTTTTTGGCCTGTGGGACTGACTGGTGCCGGCTGGCTAAGCGGAACGCAGCTTTGGTGGTTGCTGAGGCAAAAACTCAGGCTTGGGAGTTTGGCGAGGCCATGGAAAACGACTTCTGGATGGCTTCGAGGAAATTCTGGTCCACCATCCAGCTTCTCAGGAGAAGAAAGCAGTGCACCATCAACACTGTGTATATTGGAGATGGGGTGTTGCTGACCTTGACTCGGGTCTGGGCTTCCCTGCTAAAGCTGCTGCCCCGCGACTCGACCCTGGATAAGCGGTAAATAATGGATGGATGGATAGATGCAAGAATGCATTACATGGACCAGTACAGAAACAATGAGAAAGCCAAACGAATCCAGAAGATTCTGAGGAGAACTGTAGATTTACTGGAAGCTAGAAAATGTTTCAATCGCTTTCTGGCAAGTGGTGATATTTTGATTTGTTTCTTATTAGATAGCAGGATTACACAATGGATTTTTTAAATATAAATATTGTACTGTTGCTTCTTTGACATTATTTATATCGTACACTGATTTCTTATGAGAAAGCTAACTTAAACATATTTGTTAATAGCACAAACAGAGCAGCAACACATCAAACTACTTCATTCATTTATACTCGTAACACTTCAGGTCATTGCAATAGAATTCAGTTCAGAGTCAGAGTATAAATAGGGTGTGTGATGTGATGGGAAGCGCATGATTCATGATAGCATATACCAGTAGGAAAAAGTTGAAAGTTAAAAGGCTGGTGGGAATATGCTTGTGCTTTGGAGTAGATGCCTTTGCTTTATTATTAAAAAAATGTCCATGCTAGTAAATAAAAAGTTTCCAAGCAGGAGTAAATCAATGCTCCATACATTGGGCATCCACTGTTACCATCACTGTCCAACAATCCATCAACCCAATCTTTTATATGATATTCTTTTTCCATACACTTTAGGTTACTGATTTTTCCTTGAGGTTCCACATCACTTTCTGTTTTTCCCACGGTATCCCCGGGAAAGGCAAATGAAAGAGATAAAATGTTGTTGTTTTTAACACTGGAAAATACAGCACTGTTTAAAATTCATTTGACTTCAATTTTCCTTAACAGATGTAATCACATAACCTTGCCAGCAAGCTGAATTTGTGTGGTAGTTGGAAAATACAGCACTGTTTAAAATTCATTTGACTTTAATTTTCCTTAACAGATGTAATCACATAACCTTGCCAGCAAGCTGAATTTGTGTGGTAGTTGTTCACAAACACCACAAGAATCCATCTTGTAGTGCTCTAGCTGATCCGTTCGCAACCGACCTTTTTTTAGGTCGGACCAATCAGGCGTTGTTTAGTGCGGGATATGCAGCTGTGACGAAACCAGTAAGCAACAACACGGGTAGAAACAAAGCTAACAGACGAATGGACACTGCAATTATTTCTGTTCTTGCAGAATTACTCACCGTTTCCTTGTTGAATGTTGAACAGCAAGAGGCGCTTCGTGCATTTTTATCTGGTAAGGATGTTCATGCTTATTTTTTGCTAAGATGAGACCAAAGATGACATTTTCCTCCGTTGCCATGATTGGGCAAAATAAATGTGCACAAGATACCACATCGTCCAATCAGCTCAAAGTACTGTACAGAATGTTCCGCCTTTCCCGAGCAAATCACCGTGGAGCAGTCCTAGATTGATATTGTGGAGAACTCCTTTGAATGAATCACAATTATCAATCTGGTTATTGCCAGGTTAGTAATCACATGACGGCCAGTATTGCTGATGTCTCTAGCCTCAGACTACTATTTTCAGAAGATTGACTAGAAAAAGCGCTTCTTCGACCAATATGTGCTTAGTTATATTTACTTAACTCCGGTTGTCGCGTTGTCTATGACTAAAAGCCATGCACTTCATTTACATGTACAATTGCAATTCTCAAACATGATCATTCATATTGATACTGTAGATTCAGTTGAACTCATAAGTTTACATAAACTAGAGGCAAGCTAAGTTAGCATTAGCACTGTAAACAAGCCTACGTTAGCCAAGACCGTTACCTTGGAAGCATGGTTAAATTTTTGGGAAATTACATCAATTAAATATCAAAAAGAGGTGATAAACTCAACTGTTCAGCCCCCCCCCCCAAATCAAATAACAATAATAAGTTTTGTGTTGCGTGTTTCCAGTACATTTTAATGGTGGGACTTACTCTGCCTGTTAATGAAGCCTAAACAAAGAACCTTTTAAGACTGTTGATTTGTTTTTATCCAGGAGTGTGGTTCAGGCCAGTTGCTTCCAGAACAAATAATACATTGTATTTTACATAGTGTGAAAAAGTAATAAATACAGTATTACTGTCTCTGAGTTGTCATGTGTTTATTTTTGCATCACTTTTATCAAAACAACAGCAAAATGTACACTCAACTAAAATATAAAAGCAAAACTTCTGTTTTTGCTCCCATTTTTTATGAGATGAACTCAAATATCTAAAGCTTTTCACACGTACACAATATCAAAATTTCTCTTAAATATTGTTCGCAAACGAGCCTAAAACATCTTTGTATGAAATTCAGGTTGTCGATTGTGGCATGTGGAATCCTCCTTAATGGCTGTGTGAAGTTGTTGGATTTTGGCAGGAACTGGTACGCGCTGTTGTGTATGCCGATCCAGAATATCCCAAACATGACATGTCCAGTGAGTATGCTGGCCATGCAAGAACTGTTCCAAGAATTGTCTAGACATCTTTGCAACATGGGGCCATGCATTCTCCGACTCCTACTGCAACATGAGGAGATGTTCTTGGATGTATGGCTCCCATCATGGTATCTCTGTGCATTCAACATGCCATCAATAAAATGCACCTGTGTTCTTTGTCCATAACAGGCCCATACCATAATCCTACTACCACCATGGGACTCGAGCCACAACATTGACATCAGAAAACCGCTCATCCACACGAAGCCACACACACTGTCTGCCATCAGCCCTAAACAATGTAAACCGGGATTCATCCGTGAAGAGAACACCTCCCCAACGTGCCAGACGCCATCGAATGTGAGCATTTGCCCACTCAAGTCGGTTACGTTACGGCGATGAACTAGAGTCAGGTGGAGACGATGAACTAGAGTCAGGTGGAGACCCCGATAAGGATGGAGAGCATGCAGATGAGCTTCCCTGAGACGTTTGTGCAGAAATTTGTTGGTTATGCAAACCGATTGTTTCAGGAGCTGTCCGAGTGGCTGGTCTCAAATCGATCTTGAAGGTGAACATGCTGGATGTGGAGGTCATGGGCTGGTGTGATTAAACGCGGTCTGCCGTTGTGAGTCTGGTTGGATGTACTGCCAAATTCTCTGAAACGCTATTGGAGACGGCATAGACAGCTCTCTCATTTTACCTTTGTGTTTTTTCTCATGAAAGTTGCCCGTTCCTCCGTTTGTTCATGCAAGCCAACAACAAAACAACAACAACAAAATAGTCAGATTCTTGTTTTGGAGCGAAGTGTGCTTTGTTTGAAGGCGGCATTTAAGCTTACTTGGGAGTAAGCCAACAACCATATTGCTGCTTCCCCAGTCACCTCCACTCGCCCTTCTGAATTTGGTCCAGAGTCTAGTTCAGAGTAAGCATCATTCCTTTTTCTTATCGTGGTCTAGCCACCATGTCACCGTCACGGCCACCTGACGCATCCACATGTTTCTCGTCTCAAAGTACAAAGCAAAAAGCTATCTGCTGCCTATGAATCGACGCCATTCGTCTTTATTAGTAGGCATGTGATAAAAAGCAACATTCCCATGAGGGCTGTGACGTCAAGTGCAAAAGGTCAATATTAAAAGAAGTGAAAATACAATGGGAGCTGATTCACTTGACAGGAGACTGCAAAATAAGGATTATTATTAATTTTTGGAAGAGGTCAAAGTTATAAACGTGTACGTGAAAGCCCCACTGCCATCTAATATAGAAGGTGTGTGTGGCTCAGAAAATATAGTAGAATTATGGCGCAAACATTATGGTGATTTGTTCAATTCTGTCAAAAGTAACAATGTTGTCATTGATAATGTTGATATGACTGAGGGTTTGGTAGTTCGTACTAGTGAAGTATATGAAGCCATTCTGAACCTTAGAAATAATAAAGCTTGTGGACTAGACATAATAACAGCAGAACATTAAAAATATTCAAGCTATAGATTATGTCCTCTGTTATCAATGTGGTTTACTGGGTTTTGGACTCATGGTGTTTTACCTGATTGTATGATTGTCATTAAAAACAAGGTAGCTAAACTAAACAGTTTGCAAAACTATAGGCCAATTGCTCTTGCTAGCGTTCTCTCAAAAGTGTTCGAGATTATTTTGTGCACTAGACTGGAAATGTTTGTGTCAACAAGTGATAATCAGTTTGGCTTTAAGAAAGCGCATGGCACCGGCATGTGCATTTGTGCTCTAAAAGAAATTGTAGGAAAATATCTCAGTTTGAGTACTTCAGTTTTTCTGTGTTTTATTGATGCCACAAAGGCTTTTAACAGAGTAAATCATTCAAAGCTATTTATTAAATTAATTAATAGAGGTGTGCCTCGATACTTGGTACGCATTCTTGCTTTTTGGTATGCAAATCAATTCATGTATGTGAAATGGGACAAAGTCTTTTCCGAGCCTTTTCATGTTAGTAATGGTGTTCGGCAAGGGGGATTTTTCTCTTCGGCTTTATTTAATCTGTACATTGATGACCTATCTTCACAATTGAACAGTTGTGTCCTTGGAACAGCAGTTGTCAACCATCTCATGTATGCAGATGATTTGGTGGTGATCAGCCCGTACAGTGCGGCGATGCAACAGTTGATAAAATGTATAATCCCACTAAAAGCAATATGATGATTGTTAGAAGCAAGGAGGACACAAATGTTGTATTTCCTGTATTTTATTTACAGTATGTGGAAAGTCTTTCATACATGCTTGTGAAGTCAAGTAACTGGGACATTTTTTAGCTGATTACTGGCGGGATGACAGAGACATTCAGAGACAAAATTGTAAACTATATGCCCAGGCGAACATGTTGATGCGTACATTTAAGTATGTGTTCTCCTCATGTGAAGTGTGCCGTGTTTAAAGCCTAGAGCACCACTTATATTCACTTTTAGTCATTTATTTATTTCGCTAAAAAAATAAACAACTAAATTTCATTGGTCGAGTGAGCGGATAAGCGAATAAGGAAGTCTCGCCGGCTTGCATTGGAGAGCTCCAGCAATGGACGACTATTTTGTCCACTGTCACCTCGAAGTCAAGTCGCAAGTGGTGGTGAAAGTGGGCAATTGCTGGAGCTCTCCGTGCAAGTCGGCGAAACTTCCTTGTTCGCCCATCCGCTCACTCGACAAATGAAAGGAGGTTTGCAACGTCGGAGTCCAACCCAAGACACGCTTAGGACCGCCACCTCATTTGAATAAAATTTCATCCTGCCAGTATGGACCAAAACTGCCAAAATTTAAAATAATGAAATGACTAAATAAATAAATAAATGACTAAAAGTGAAGAAAAAAACGGACTTAAAGAATATAATTCAAAAATTAAATACAATCGTATTTATTTATGTATATATATTTGTTGTTGTTTTTATTTCCATTCATTAAAAAAAAATGGATTTCATTTTCGAATTATATGTTTTACATCCGTTTTTATTTTCACTTTTATTTTTTTATTTTTTTTATTTAGTCATTTATTACTTTGAATTTTGGCAGTTTTGGTCCTCCGTGGTGGTGGTGGTGGGGGACAACAAGTTACAACAGCAGAGAGGACAGGCTCGCGCGTGCACGAAAGTAGCGGGGGATGGGCACGCAACTCATAGGCAATCTTGCCACTTAACCAACAGGAGCAACATCCGATCAGAGCGCCAAAACAACAGCCCTTTAAACGTGAGAAATTGGCTCGTGAGCGTGACATCGGACTGAAATGCTTGAGTTTTATTTTTTTTGTCAAAACATGACTTGCCATTATTTTAAGAGGCTGACAATTTGCAGCAAATATGTGTTCCACAGTTTGTCTTACTGTGAATCATCTTCTCATATCTGCAAGCTACTGCTAACTGTAGAGGTGTACAGTACTTCGCAGGTCACCAACTATAAACTTAATTGGTCTTATGTATGGTTTAGGACATGCCTGTCATTTCTTTGTCAACCCTAGCTCAGCAGCCATCCTGTCAGTAGGCTAGGTTGTTAGTTTACAATGTTATTGAACTAACAGTGTGTTTTTGAAAAATTGTTTTATAAGCTTATTTTATACGCTACGAGTGTGTCAAAACAGACCCAAACCACACAAAGACTTTGGTTTCACCAGAGCATGAATTTAGTGAAATATTTTTAAATTCGTTTAAAAAGAGGTTGCTGACAAAGTCCAAAGGCTTTGCTGCAATACAATAATAAAAAATACAATGTGGTACTTTTATGCATTTGAAACTAAAGAAACTTATAAATGAGCCACTGCCGACCCTGACACAAGAGGAAGGTTAAACTAGCTTAACACTTTTTGTCAGTTCCAGCAACCCCAAGACAAGATTTAAACGTATGTAGGATTCCCTCGCTATAACGCGGTTCACTTTTCGCAGCCTCGCTGTATCGCAGATTTTGTGTGTGCAATTTTGAATGCATTTTTATTTACAGTAATGTACTTATTTTAGAAAATTTATAAAGGTTTGAACATTGAGAATGTTTCAACGAGAGAAATGTGACAAAACGTAAATGCCTCGATAAGAAAATTGTATAAACTATGTGGTGATGGATTTTAGAACTGTAAAACATTTGTAATAAATGTAAACCATAAAGCTAACTACTTCGCGGATTTCATTTATTGCGGGTATTTTTTGGAACCTAACCCCAGCAAAAAACGAAGGATCACTGCGTACTTAATTTAAATAAACTATTAGAGTAAAGCATTTAATAAATGTTTGCTTATGACATTTAGAATATTTGTTCATGTCAAACTATCGGGGTCATTTTTTTTCCATTTTAGATTATGCAAGTAATTAACTGATAAGAAAAAGAGGATGAGCATGTGCAGTGGATCAAAAAATGTTGGAAGACGTCCTCATAACATTAAATGTCGAAAAAAAATAACAGGTACTCTTTACATTTGGTAGTCAAAAAGTTTGATTAAAAAATGCCTTTTTAATTAAGCGTTTAATCATGATTAATTAGAATTCCATGATGTGATTAAAAAATTTAATCGTTTGACAGCTCTAATGCGTACCAAAAAAACCGAAAACTCTTCAAACAGGTTTATTAGGGAGCAATACAACTGACTACAACTGCTGGAAAACACCCCTGACAGTTCTACTGTTGATTGTTTACCAAATGAGAAGTTTAAGTCAGCATTCTTGGTTGGTGTTGAACATGGAAAGAAAGCAGACAGACATTTTGTCAAGTAGAAAAAACAACTTTATTTACAATACAAACTGCCATTGTGTAGCACACAAACGCCCTTTTCTTCTGCTGGGATGAGCTGGAAGCGCTTGTGGTGGGGGAATTTACAGACCTGACCAAGACGACGTCAATGGTTCAAACTTTGTGTGCTCATCCGCCCACCTATTTTCTCTGACTCTTAATGCCACATGATGGCAAAACATCAACCACCGCAGACAGGAAACAAACAATGTCATTCTCCCTGTGGGTTCGTATCGTGGTAAAACTCAAACGGAAAGACAATAAAATACAATTCTGACACCACCTTCTTTCTAATTCTAATGTTTTCAGGTCACAAAGAGCAAAATACAGTATGTACATGAGGGAAAAGCTACTAGCATTTATCTGAGAATGTGGGAATGATGTGTGCTACCGACGTGAGAATATACAGCTGCGCCACGTAAATAAAGGACATTTGGACATCGGTCATGTCCAACAACTAATCATGCATGTGCTCGCTGTCGTTTCGCAAAGGGTGAAAAACAACAACTGTCAGAGTTACAGATTATTGCTATTAGCTATTTTGAGTGACCGGACCTGCATGATTGTTGTAGTTGAGTCTTCATCAGTTCATGTACAGCAAAGTCTGATGTTGTGGGAAATACATGATGCATTATTACTAAATTTGAGATTTCAATTGGAATTTGTGTAAAGCTGAAACTTGAGGTTATCAGTTAGAATGCGTAACGTGTGCGGATGTCCTCCAGTTTCTTGGAGACCTCAGGTGGCGTCCTGTCCAGCTCCTCTGCCACACTTTTCTGCTTGTGTGGCTCCATGCTGTTGAACTGCTCACACAGGTCTCCGTCAATCACGTTCTGCAAGCGCGCCACATGAGAACAACATGAGAACACATGCAAACTGGGGATGTCACTACTGAGTCTTTTTATTTTATTATTTTTTAAATCCCAATGATTATAGCATCAAATAATCGATTGATCAGATGGTTTGACACCTGACAAAAAGTTTGGGATATTTGTCTTTCATATGAAATCTCACGCTGAACCGGAAGTGCACCTATACAAGTGAACTTAATTTTACCTTTGTCACCTGTTGTGAATTTTTCCTTTCAGCAAAAAAGAGTGAAACATTGGGCAGTTGTGCATTCAAAAGTTTCGTTTTTGTGAGTAGTGTAATCTAAGTATTATTATGATGATGAACTCACCTTGACGGGGAAGTAGTAGGACCTAAAGCTGAGATGATCTCTTCCGCACAGCGGTGGGAACTCAGAGCGCATGTGCATCTCTAAATGTTGAAAGAAATCATGATCCTGGACAAAAAAGTGCTAAATGATTAATAATAGGCAAACAAGACACAATTAATTGATTGGCAGATGACAGGCTTCTTTTACCTCATGTGACGTAAAGGGGACCAAAATTCCAATACCTCCGGACAGGGTGGTGTAGACCAGTGACTCTGACCCTCCTGGGATCAGCGTGGTTTTCTGCAGGGACAAAATGGTCTCCCCTATGTGGTAGTTGACGATCACGTCAGCCTGGAAAACACGCACAAGTGTTCATATGCTGACTCAGCTCTGTGCAGGTGACACAGAGTCATCCGGTTGTGTGTGGCCGGCCAGCAAAAATGTGGTGGGCCATAAAAGTGTGGTGAAAACTTTAGTACATAAATATGTGTCACTGTCTGATAAAAACATGCATTTCCACCGAAACATCCTCATGCTACTTCACTGTGTAAACCAATGAAAGTTTTTTTTTTCTTTGTCCATGTGGCCAAGCTCAGATGGAAAAAAACTAAGCAGATTTCCAAAGATCCCAATGTAGATAAAAAACATTTCAAGCCTTGTCAGACATTGTTAGTAAGAATGTTAATACCATAATTGCCTTTCGCCACACCCGTTTTCCCTTTACAAGATGGCTGGCAACATGCTGTTTTGTTGAGCTGGAAATCACTCCAAACAAAACCATCTTCTCAGCAAACCATCAGATGGTAAAATTGTGTTTTTTTTGTTAATCTATTTCATATCATGTTGCAGAATGCCTAGGAATATGTTATATATATATATATTTATTTTTTTGATAAATTAGCAACTCTGAGCTAGTTAAAAAAAAGGGTTAAAATTAAAAATATATATATATTTTGGTGTTCAGTGAACTTATAGCAGTCATTTAATGTATAATTGATAATTTTCCAAAGAAGAAATGGGTTCTTGGGTTCTCCAGGGTTGTTAATAGGTGACATCCACCACGACCAAATTTTAAAAATGACCACAAAAAAATACATATCCAAAAATCAACATCTACTCTATTGAGTAACAATTTCTACATAATTTGACTATTCATTTGCTTTTGTAAATTGTTTTAAATAATTTAAAGACTTTCTTGACATCCTGTCCAGCATAGCCTCTTAATGCATGTACACGTCCCAACGTAACACAGACTTCTAGATCTTACCTTCTGTGATGCTCCATTGAGAAGTCCTCTGTCCCATAAGGCCTTGTTGCCTGTTGGATCCTCATCCACGTCATCACTGGTGTTGGGAGGAAGACGCACCTGAAATGTAAATAATACATGAAAGGTGAGCAAGTGGGTGAATACCAGTATACACCAATGCATAAAATGCCCGCACCAAGAGCTGCCTGCTCCTCTGATGAGACAAATCTCACCTGCTGGGGCCCCAATTTAGTCCCTGCGTCTAATGTATTCCATGTGCTTTGTATGTACAACAGAATACAGATTACACTAGCTAGTTTGTGCACACATCAATTTTGATGATTTTGTGTTTCACAGCCAGAAACGTGACAGTCCACTACTCACAATGGTGATGTTGCCAAACTTGTCAGCGGAGGCCATGGTGTCGTAGTCTAGCAGACATGCTGTTGTAACCCAGCGGGGACAAGTATCGTCGGCGAAGATGATGAGCTGGTTCTCGTTACGCCTGTAGCGGACCCAGAACAGACTCTCCTGTACGTCAGACACCACCACACGCTGGCCAATGGGGTGGATGCCAGTCACCAGATTGGGAACATGCTAAGGAGGAAAAAGAGGTAGTAAAAAAGACACACTCTACATTTTAAGTTAAATCCAAATAAAGTATATATAAAATAAAGTAGTATCTTCTGTATTGTGCATCAAACTGTTGGACAAGAGTATTGTTACAAGAGAATGTAAATTTTTATTACAGTAATTTCTGGACTACAAGTCGCTACTTTTTTTTTTACTTGCATTCGATCCTACGGCTAATACAAAGGTGCGGCTTATCTATCAGTTCACAATGGGGCGTACTATAAAGGGGGCGCACTATAAAGGAAACGCAAGAGCGTCAGGCAGAGCAAAACAAACCAAGTGAGCCCAAATGCAGTGGGAGAAACAGAACGAGAGTGAGACAATTTGCGGCCTCATTATAAAAAAGAAAGTAGCGGGAACCCGGTGCAATAACATTAAAACACCTGCGGCTTACAGTCGGGTGCGGCTTATGTGTAACCAACTCGAGTATTCCCCAAATTTAGCTATCACGGCTTATAGTCAGGTGCGCCTTGTAGCCCAGAAATGACTTTAGATGATTAGCTGCTTAATACGTGGCTGTAGGCTACTTACCTTGTTCTCACACTTGCGCAGTAGTTTCTTTTTGCCCATGTCATAAATTCTCAGGAGTTTCCCGACTCCAACCAAGGCCCGTCCCTGGAATGGCGCAATTGCCAATGGCACATGCTCTACTGGCGTCTGTCGGGAAGATAAGAAATTGTAAAAAACTGTTTGTTTTTAAACAAATTGAGAACCCACATTGCCTCAGCTTAGTTGGAGCATTTGTTGTGGAAATTTCTATTTGTACATGTGTGATGAGAAGTTTCTGATGCAGACATGTTTTTAGTATCAACAGGGGAAAAACAAGCTAGAGAGAAGTGTGCTTTCAATAAAGCATCTCATGTCTATCTGCTTCTTGGCCTAATATGGCAGTAACATTTATAGCTTGACTTGGGGGGGGTCCCCCTACCAAGTCAGTTCCCCCTACCAAGTCAAGCTTAATGTTTTATGTCCTTTCTACCTTATTGGGCTGAATGCAACACTATTGTTTTTACCTTCAATTTTGGTGCTTTTATAATATATTTCAAAATGTTCATAAACTTTTTAGGTCACCCCTTCTCCGCACTACCGTTTATTCCAAAGGGAAAATATGTTTTAGATTCTGACAATGGAGCTTAAAATGCATTGAATTCTGGGTCAAGACGATGATTCAAATCATACACATTGAGGGGAAAGCCCTGGGAAACCACAACAAAAAAACTGTCAGTCAAGGCAACCCCACCTCCAAAAAAAAACATACCACATACATAGGAACAAAAGTCCACAGTAAGGCTGTACCTTCCCCCCCTTTGGGTGAAACTCTCGATGGAAGGAAATATTGTAACATAGAAATCTATCCATTATCTGTACCGCTCACCCGCACTGCCCTAATCTTAGTACTGTAAATATACACTTTTGTGGTTATTCAATGTAACTTTTGAGTTTTCCAAACCTCCTTTGTGCACTAACAATGCAGTCCTGGTTATACTTTATACAGTTTTCGGTGGTAAGTGGTTAACACCGCAATGCACCCATGACTGATTCAAACCAGTATCATATAAGGGCTCAATCATATCCCGATCACATCGACAGGTTCTTTTGTTCCACGGGAATCACCTGAAGAGCGAGTACTGAAGTCCCAGGCATGAACTCGGATGTGTGTGTGAGAACCTTTGACTTAAACCTCCAAATCATACCAAATCAACACCACAAACCATTAAGTTAAAAAGTTGTTGCATGGTCTCTCTGGACGATGAAAGGTCAACTTGATTTAATCCCACACAATTTAAAAGTGCCTTAGAAGTGGTGTGTAAATGATATGAAATAGCATCCTGAACAAGGCTAACTGTATATGCTGCATTGTTTTTTTGGTGTATGTGCCAGTACACAGCCCCACTGTGATTAAAAAGGCAGCACAGCAAACCAACAATGACATTTTTAATAGCCAGGAAACTCAAATCCACCTTATGCACAAACTCGATTTTTTCTCCGCCACCGGTGAGGCGGTAAGTGTAGATGAAGCCACCCTCATCTGATCTAGGGTTGAGGATCATGTCTTTGGCCACTCCCACCAGGACATACCAGTCATCCCCAGCATTGTGAAAACGACACACTGCAACACTAGGAAGTGTGCACACAAAAAAGTGCATTCATTAAAAAATGTACATGTAAATTGATATGTTGATATATTATACTGTATTATTATTTGTTAAAAAATTGTCAATCTAGTTTTATGGCTCAAACACACAAAACATACCTGAATGCAGCTTCTTTCTGCTCCAACTGCACTTGGTCTAGTGTTGTACCCTGAATTGGATTGACCAGCCGTACTAGTGAGGCCCAATGCCCAGCGCCAGCTTTTGGCGAACCAAAAATGGCTTCTGGGAGATTCTCATTAAGGAAGGCGGCTGCCATTTCAGCAGCCAGTTCTCGTTCATCCTCCCCTGCAGCCTCCACCATTTCCTGAATACACAACATCAACAACGGACAAAATGAACCAGTTGGAAGCATGAGACTGATTCCCAAAAAATGTCAGCCTCTACTGTGAAATGGGCAGAGTTGGGAGGGTTACTTTTAAAATGTATTCCGTTACAGTTACAATTTACTTGCTAAAAAAATCTAGTTAGTAACGTAATCCGTAATACGTAGTACCATAATATTAAAGTAATGTAACTAGATTACTTTAGGATTACTCCAATACCGAGTATGCTCATGAAGACAAAATAAATATCACCACAATATAAATTCTATACAATGTACCCCTGCTATTTGCAGGTGATAGGGACCCGGGCAGGATAGATTTTGACTTGTGTCTTGTCTGCTGACGCTGACGCGCACGCGCACGCGCACACTTTAAGAAGATCCAGGGACCTGCATCCCTCGTTTTGGTTCCTGTATGTCAACTGTAAAAAGCTGCCAGATGTGCATCAGTCTGCTGCCCACCTATACTAGGGTGGATGACAGGCACAACTCAAACAATAAATGATACTCGACTGTATCAAGGAAGCCATTGAAATACGTAAAACTTAAGCATATGAAAAATACTGTATGTTCATTTCTATTTAAAATCCTCGTTAAAAATAAAAAGGTCATCTGTTCAACTAGAGACTACACCGGATACATCAGGGGTCCTTTAACCCATTAAGGCCGGGAGCGCGTGACCGCGCAACTGCGCTTCTCCCTTTAAAGCCGGGAGAGCGGATATGTCATTTTGTTTTAATTTGACGAATGCTTGGTTATTAGCTGATTAAATGAATCCGAATATAGACGAGAGGATGATGTGGGCCTTGTAGCATGTCCTGGAGTTGTATTTGCACGTTTATGGTTGACGCAGATTCGCGGGAGTTATGAAATAAATAACGCGATTGACAAAAGCGCGGGAGGACTTTGAATCAGTGTAACGAGTTGAGAGTGGCATATTGTTAAGAAATATGTTTTTGACAGTGAGGACGGAATTTTGACGGCTTTGTAACGGAATGGACGACCAATAATTACCACTCGATCCCTGAGGTTATTACAACTGCGCTCCAGTGTAAATATAACTGGAGTTATATACCCCTGCAGATGCGTCATTTGTTTGTTGATTTAAAAAAAATATATATTAAAGGTTTATAATAAGAAAAAAGTAGTTATAAATAATATTTTGCCAGGCGCTTTAGGCCTTAATGGGTTTAACATATGTACTGTACACAAATGAGTTTAAAAATACAACCATATGTTTTAACATGCCTGCCACGCCTTTTCCCTTTAAGCATCTTATACATTGTGACATGTTTACAAAATGATAGTTGTGTGCAGAAGGAAGGAACAAATACACGTTCAGAAGAATGGAAACTTGAAATGGACAAGACAAGGTTTAGAATGTATTTCTCTTTGTCTTGTTCTAGAAAGTTGGTGATAATTTCTATATTTCCAAGTGACATTACTACTATCGGCAATGTCACTTGGAAATATATAAAATATCAATTTGCCACAAATGTAGCCAAAACCAGTTGGTCTTATTATAACCTATGCCACAAATTATACAAAACTTCCAAAGTAAAACAGTTTCTCTTATTCGGAAATCACCAGTAGGATTACTTTATTATGCCACAACCAAGTTTACTAGTTGTGTAACTTAAAAAAAAAATATATATATATATATATATATATATATATTTTTTTTTTTTTTAAGTAATTTTGTGTAAGAATGATAGACAAGATAGCTTACTGCTATAGGAAGTGACTAAGTGAGTATCCAAAGTCTTTGTTCCGAGAAGAAATTATACCCATGCACTTAACTACTGTGCCTGGGGAGTCAAACATTAAAAATTGCATAGCAAAGCAAGGAAAAAGGAAATAAGGCTTATAAAAACTTCAGCCTCCTGAAATATGAGCATGTCTGTATGTCTAGGAGTGAAATGTGAATGCAGCCATTTGGCAGAAGGTCAAACACTGGATAACAACTGGAGAAAATGGATTTGCACGATTAAGACAGTTGCTTGTTGTCTCTTGCCTGCCACAAGGTTGTTACAAGCATACTTTTTTATGAATAAAAATTGAGCTGTCAGAGATTATACTGCTTATCATTGGTGGCTCACTGTGTGTGGAGCTGTACAGCTCAAGGCTAACATTATTTTTCAGACAGACGCAGGACAAAACCTGTTCCTAGAATGCTAAAAGTGGTATATTCTGTCATGTGATGCACAACTATCAAACTCCTGCTTCCCATGTGATCATTTTGCAATGTTAATCCACATTTCCAACAGTTCGAGTCTTACCAGATGTTTTCCGTGCCCGAAGGGCTGGCTATATTTATTACTGTCTTTGCTCATATTCTCACCCTCAAAAATTTCCAACGTACCTCAGCCATCTGTTGTTTCCTTTGAGCTTTGGTCGCCTCGGTGTAGGCATTATGGTCAGTCTCAATCAAAATTAGGTTGTTGGTCTCTGGGTGTATCACAAACTTCCTGGGAGTATACTGCAGGGGAAAAGCCACCTGGTTGAAAACAGCTCCAAGTTTCTCCAGTGCCAAGATTCTGTCAAGCAAATCATTACAAGGAAGCTGATGATAAGGGCCAAATGGTTACAAATATTTCTAAAACTCAAGGAAGACAAGGCACTGATCGACACACATAATTCAGCAGTAGTTCTACGGTTGGAAGGTCAGAAATAGAAGCTCTGTAAACAACATCTATACCTAAGCGTGTTGGTGGAGATGGCCACTATTCCTTCCGGGCATTGCTCGGAGGCAAAGCCTGAGGCATACTCCAGTGCCTCATATGACAGAGGTGTTAAATGGAAACGAGACTGATACGAATAGCTGAGCCACGAGCGACTGGACATGGCAAGCACCTGATGATGATAAGAGACAGTTTAACTTGGTATTAATACATATATTGCTATAAATAGGCTTACATACTTTGTAATAAATAGGCTAGAGTGTTTTCTGAACATTTTCGAATACATACAGCGTCCTGTCCTTGCATCTTGACTCTGAAAAGTTTGACAGGTCGTGAGCCCAGGTAGCGGGTTCTTGTATCGGACAGATCACCAGTGACTGGATCCAGGACAGTCCTCAGCAGTACACCATTCTACCACAGAGAAAACACACAGACACTGTTCAATGACAAGGCCTACAATTTAAAAAATAAAATATACATAGTCAAATAAGATTACTGCATAACTGTAGATTCTGTAAATGCTACCATTTATGTTGATATGTTTGTGCATTAAATTTGGCTCATTTGTATGGTGTTGCTTCCAAGAAAATATGCATTGCTCTGGTTAAATAACACACTTCCGTGCAGGCCTCTAAATTAACACCCGCCAACCCGACAAATGACAATGAATTTGGGACAGACGAGTTTGGGCGAATAGAGAAAGAATGGAGGGGATGTATCGGCGACAGAGCATGTGAAACGAAGAACCATGTACGCAAAAAAAAACTAAACGAACAGTTTTGTGGTGGGAACTAATAATTTAATTTAAAGTCGAGACACCAAAGAACCAAGAGAGTGCCCGAAGTCATCAGGAGAGCCAAAAGATTAAAAATGCCAACACAGGAGAAGCCTCCCTCTAATGAAAACAGTTGAGTTGGAGAATATGTTTTAAAATGTTCACGCCATTGGAAAAAAAATGATTTTCACAGACCGTATGGTTGTGGAAGTAAGTGAATTAACTTTACTACTGTATATGTTTCTGAATCAGTGTATTTAATACAATGCCATAGACATACTGTTGTCACTTTATGTTTAGGGACTTCAAAAATAAAAAATAAAATCTAGGAAAATTTTCACTGGGAAAAAATTGTGTTTGGCAAGTCACTTTAGAGAGTCACCAGCCATGTCATCAAAAAAGTTAATTTAGAGTTCTGCTTCCGTGTACTCCAACTTTCTCTGCTTTCGGGCGTACACGCTTTTAAAAAATGAGAACCAAGAACGGTTATAAAAAAAAACGTCCTGTTTGATGGGAACCATCCAGTGTATTCAATGACATAATTCTAGACTGCTACGGCAGGGTGCGGCCAATATTACAGCAGTAATGAAAATGTGTATAGTATTTAATGACCACGTGTTATGACGTTTTTGCAATGAATACAGTAATTTCTGGCCTATAAGGCGCACCTGACTATAAGCCGCACTAGCTAAATTTGGGGAATACTCGTTTGTTACACATATAAGCCGACTGTAAGCCGCAGGTGTTGTAATGTTACCGCACCGGGTTCCTGCTGATTTCTTTTCCATAATGAGGGCTCAAATTGTTTTTGTTCTGTCTATTCTACTGTATTTGGGCTCACTTGGTTTGTTATGCTCTGCCTGACGCTCTTGCGCTTCCTTTATAGTGCGCCCCCTTGTGATCTGACAGATAAGCCGCACCTTTGTATTAGCCAAAGGGGCGAATGCAAGTGAAAAAAGTAGCGTCTTATAGTACAGAAATTAGTGTAAGCATAAACTGGGGGAAATGGGGATTTCCCAAGGGTCAGTGTTTCCGCCCAAATTCATAAATAATATAGGTTGGGACTTATGGCAAACAAAGCTTCATCTTTATGTAGATGATCCTATTCTGTATACCTCCAATCCATCAGTGAGTGATTTACATACTTACAATATGCGCTTGTTCAAGGGCAAGAATCTCTGATGGGGTTAAGGTTGGTAGTAAAGGCTACTAAAAACAAATTAATGACTTTTACCCGTTCATGGTCGCCAATGGAAGCCCTTTTGTTAACTCGAGATGGCACAAAAAGGGATGCACGATAATATCGGTGCCTGTTAATTATTGGCAATTTTTGACCAATTTGACGTCAAACATAACCAGATAATAAAGAAATCAGCCAATAATTATCGTAAATCGTCGAACAATTTGACGTCAAACAGATAAACCAGATAATAAAGATATCAGCCGATAATTATCGGCAATCATCGACCAATTTGACGTCATGAAGATAAATCAAACAATAAAGAAATCCACCGATAATAATCGACATGCCACGTTGGTCCATCTGTTGTGGTTGTGGCTCAAGTTGTGCCCAACTAGTCAACCTCCTCCCCTCACCTATGGTAGTGTCATATATTTGCAACTTCAAAATGCGCGCAAATTCGTATTCACAGAAGATACATCATGGCGACATGGCAGTCGCCAGTGTGGGCTTTCTTTACTGTCCTGTTATGGAAAAAAAATATTTAACACATATTAACCGAACAAGTTTATACTGTATTGTGGACACCCGTATTTTCTTTAACAAGGCGCTTTTCATTTTTGTATATAAAGCAATATCGAAGTGACCTTGTCTGATAAGCCTGCTCGGAGCAGACTGCTTGCTTTCCTGTCTAGCTGACCCTCCCTTTCTCCTCCCAAAACTTGACAAGGCTGTATAAAAATCTTCCCATGATAATTTACTGCGCACACTCTCACAGATCACTTCTTGTAGACTGCCCTGTAAGACTTTCATATATTTGAAGCTTCAACTATAAAGAAACCCAAAAGACAAATTGTTTGCCAGACTGTTTTATTCATCTCGCCTAACTACTGAAAATTCAACAACACACAGTTTTTTTGTTGCATTTTAAAAACGTGACTGTTTTGCTTTGGCAAACCTCAAAATGAGTTGCTTGTTGTCTTTGAAGCAGAGATATCAATAAAATAAAGCACGATAATGCTATTTTGGTGCTTTACACAATGTTTCAATGTATTTGTACATGTTAGGCTTATAGTAGGACTGGAAAGTATGTTTGTAATCAAGTTCATTTTGCAAACAATTATCGGCTTACTTATCGGTTATCGACATCGGCACTTACTAAATTATTGGTTTATCGTATCGGTTGAAAATAGCATTATAGTGCATCCCTACACAAAAATAGTGTTGTCCTACATATACTTAGGTATTTGGTTGAACAATAAGCAGTCTTTTGGGCTCCCATATTGAGAGCCTTAAAAACAAAACAAAAAAACCCTTTGATCCAGGTTCATTTTTTTCTTTAAAATGAAAAAAGAAAGTGCTTTTTCATTCTAAAGAAAAAAAACGTACTTTAACGCGCACAATGTTTACAGTGTGTCATGTCTTGTAGGCCTACATCGCAAACGTTCCCGGATTAGTCAAATTATACCGGTTATCGCTGCGCAAAAGTGACGGGAGCCTTTAGTGGATTCGACCCTATGGAACTGTACTATGGTCCTCCTCTACATTAGAAGGAAACCCATTGAATTGATTTTTATTGCTAAAGCACTTATGGCTAAACTACCCCTCTACATTTCAAATTTGTTTTCTTACTATAGTAAAGTACCACTGATTATCACATCCATCTCGGTGGGGTGAAATTTGCTCTCCGTATTTGACCCATCCACTGAGGGAGCGGTGAGCAGCAGCAGGGGCTTGCGCTCAGGTATCCTTTGGTGATCTAATTCCCCAATTCCAACCCGTATTGCTGAGTGTCTGGGAGGCAAATGGGTCCCATTTTTATAGTCTTTGGTATAACCTGGTCGGGTGATTGAACCTACGACCTCCCAGTCTCAGGGCGGACACTCTACCACTAGGCCACTGAGCTGGTTGTGTTTATAGGACAAGATCATAAGAAAAAAAATGCTATTAACCATGCCGTTGACGAGGAAACATTTGTAAAACAGTTTTCATCATATGCGGCAATTGTTTAAAATGAACGTCAAGCCAGATAAAATCTGGACTCATTTCCACCACTCAGTAGTTTTTAATATTTTAAAAATCAACCATGATGGAAGAATGCAACAGTTTTGAACCTGATGCCTTTTTTTTTAATGTAATTTTCTCTTATGTATTACATGCTTGTATAATGTCTACGGTTCTAGTGTGTGAAGTATGTCAATTGTAGTATAGTTGTTTGTGTGCGGCTCTATTCTGTCTCATGTTTGTTACAATTATCTGCCTCGTCTTGGCCAGGACTCCCTGAGAGAAGAGTTATTCTAACTCAATGGGGCCTTTCCTGGTTAAATAAAAGTTAGCGGCAACTGAAAAATGAAAATGAAACTTTTTTTCTATTGTTTTACAGTATTATTGTTGATGTGAAAGATGCATCATACCTGCAGCCCTATGTTGAGGTAGAGGAAGCCGATGGTTCCTTTCTCTCCAAGTTCATCCTGTTTCTCAACCCCTCCCATTTCAACAATACACAGACTCTCTGGCTGGGCTGGGAGAGCCTGCATACTCAATGGCTGCAAACAATCCTGAAAGAGAAAAGATTTACACTATATCAGTTTCAGCCTGTGTTTTTCAAAATTGGAAGGCATTTAATGCAGGTTTTTTCCTGGCTCAAATTGAGGCAGAAGGTGGTACCATCCTGACCATGTGCATTCTGTAATTTCAACTCACTTTCTTTTACAGGCTGCAACAAAAGGTGTTTTTGGGCAAAAACAAAAGTGTTGCATTTATATATATATTTTTAGCATATTTTGGAACTTTGTAAAGTTATTTTTTATGTTGCTCCATGCTTTCCCTGAAAACAGGGTTTTTATAAATGAGGCTGACACTCAATTTTCCAGTTGTCAATTCCATCATTCAATTGATCCATTCTCTGTACAGCTTCTTCTCACAAAGGGGCGCAGGTGTTCTGAAGCCTATTCCAGCAGGTACTAAATCATAGCAGGTACACAATTCGTGCACAGTAACGAATGTATTCATTTGTGTAATTGCTATGTCATAAAACATGTTAAACAGGAATGAGTGCACTCAAACAGATTTTCTAAAAATCTCAATTTTTCTTTTGGAAACCATATTTTCTACAGCCAACTATGCTACAACTATGCAATTGTGGGACATTTATTGCAAATGATTTGTCAATGTGCACACACCAAAATGTAAATTCATTTCTTGTTGCAAAGCCAAATTAATGTACACAATGAAGCTCTAGCTAAACTCAATTTTAGATTTTAAATGGGTCCACTCATCAAAATAATTGATTAAAACATAATTCAATTCAGTGCTAATCATCAGTCAAAAAGCCTCATAAGACTTCGTAACGATAATGTATTTGCAAAATGATATCTGTTATGCTGTGTTGGAGGATTTTACTAGCAAGAATAAAGGCTTCACTAAGGATCTGTTATATAAAAAATAAATAAATACATATCCGGTTATTCATACCGAAGGGTCAAGGGAAATGATTCGAACAGTGTTGTCAACCAGTCCCACAGCCAGGAACCGAGAGCGCTGTTCACCAGGTGGAACATTGGCCAAACTCATGCAGACCACATCGGCGGACATCTCCTTGCGTTCGGTATACTCATTAAGCTGGCCTGACTGGAGAGATGGAACAAAAGGAACAAAAACATCCATTACAAAGATTCCAAGTACTCAACTTACCTCAATTTACAAAGCACATTAAAAAACAACCACAGCTGCAAACAAATGCCACTTTTCCACTAGACTGGTTGCACACTGAGCCTTGGTTGGCCCTGGATATTCGCATTTCTGTTTGACTTTTCTGGGCTAAGCGGTTGCAATGGAACTGCCTTCTAGAGCCATCTCGGTGGCAATAATAATCATAATATTGCATCAGATTTATATAGCGCTTTTTTAAATTTTATTTTCATGCACCTGTGTGAGCGTCACTGGAGGCACTGTGTGTTAAGTGTCTTGCCCAAGGACACGACGACGACACCTGACTTGGAGAGAGCAGGAATTGGACGACTGGCTCTACTTCCTGAGCCACGGCCACCACAAGAGGTGGTTCTGAAGTACCGGTCGTCTGGGGTTGTGTGCCATCACTGTCATCTGACCTACAGCGATGAGCCAACAACTCCGTGGCACATGCCCATTTCCTGGTTTTACTACCTAATCAAATACTGGAAAATGAGTTTTCAGTGGTGCATAGCTTTAATAAAACCCTTGCTTTACGTCCCTGCAATTAATCAGCTGGGGGGGGGGGAAAGGGGGGGACTTGCTTCACAAAATTAGAAATTTGCACCGCAAATGAAATAATTAGTTTTGCAAAACTGCCCCGCAAAGAAAAATATATATACTCTGAGTCTTGTGTGCAACGAATAGTAATCGTTGGATCTTGGTTGGTCAAATGGTGGTTGGAATGTTTCGATAACCCAACTCTGCTTAAAACTTTACCACGAGTTCATTAATGACCTGCTGTGTGGTCGGCTGTGTTCCCTTTGGCTTCATGTGGCACTGTTTATCCACTAATGCTCTTTATTGACAAACCTTAGTGGGTTTCACACTGACATTAGATTAAACATGCGGGGTTGTGGCGTGCTGCACCAACCACCTCTCTGGCGGTTTCTTGGGGCATACACATCCAGCACCCTCGTTCGGGGCTTGGCTGTATTGGGCTCCAAGCAGTTTCTCATGCTGGGGGTGTGGTAACACCATGGTTTCTGCATGCTGACCATGGTTGGGGGGCAGAATGGGCTAAGCACTTTGCGGTAAGAGGATGGTAGCATGATTTTCTTGAAGCTGTTATTATAGCATTTGTTGACAAATGAGCCACAGAGGGAATGAGTTAATGGCTGGTTTTCTAATCACGGTCTCTCCGCCACTGTTTCCCCTCAGGGAGACTTTACTCCTTTGTTGAACATTCTTTACACAGACTGATTTAGATATATGTACAAAAACAAGCACATCATAAGATCTGCTGGCGACACACTGATCGTCAGTCTTCTTTAACAAGTGTTTGTCCAGTTGTCCCTAGAGCAATAAAATTACTACAGCGCATTTGCACAATTGTCACAAGACCTAAAGTAAAAAAAAAAAAGTATTAAACAGGGATGTGATTTGACCAAAGTGAAATTATCTGAAAATTTAGCCGGGGGTCTGGGGGCCGCTGGCACCCAGCTAGGTCCAGGGCAGTGCCCAGTGGGGGGGGAGAAGCATGAACAAATAATTATATCATGACCAAATGAAAAGTAACTCATATTAGAGCATACCACAAATGTCTTTGTTATAGCAGAAGATGTTATCTGTCGGAGTCATGTGCATACACAATGAACTACTAAAAAAAAATATAAAAAAAATAAAATAAATAAAAAAAAAAAATCGATTTTTTTTTCGGGGGGGGGGGGGGGGGGATAAAAAAAGCGGAATTCCGCGAATTAGCGGAAAAATCACATCCCTGATTAAAGCATCAACAAGTTTAAGTTTTATTTTTAGTTTATTGTGTGTAGAACATAAGAGCTCCCTGAAAAACATAGCTATTTGTACCTATCTACATAGAATTTTTGTACTCTTTCTGTAATGCCCTAAGGCTAGCATGTCCTTTGTAAGTTTTGCATTTAGAAAATTACACATAATGAATCTATGTATCACTAGATAATAAAATTACTAATAGGATGGTAGTAAGTGGTATTTTTATGGGTTGCAAAGCCGCAAAATTCAGCATCTACGAACTCTTAGTGCCCCCCCCCCCCCCAAAAAAAAAAGAAAACCAAGTGACTTGGGTTGTTTGTTAGGGGAATATTTAGCAATCAGGGGGTGTCAACTCTTTACTAAGTTTACTATTTATAGTGGGGTTTGGTTAGCCTAGCAATAGCCAGATTGATTTGTGCTTCACTCGAGGGAGTTCTCCACAATATCAGTCTGGGACTGCTCCGCGTTGATTTGCTCGGGAAAGGCGGGGCATGCTGTACAACACTTCGAGCTGATTGGACAAAGCAGAATCGTGTGCACGTCTACCTAACTTTTGTTTTGACCAATTACGGCATAAGATGAAAATGCCATCACCGACATGCGACTGTTGTGACTAGCTGATATCATGGGGTTGAGTTTATGTTGTCGGTTTTGCAATGTTAGTATGTGGATACAAGAATTAATTCAGAAAGAACAGAATTAATTGCAGCGTCCACACATTCGTCCACCGGTGTCGCCATGTTTGGTTGGTTTCTTCCCACGGCTTCGGCGCTTCTTGTTTTCGTCACAGCTGCATATCCCGCCCCCAAATACAATGCCGCTCTGTGATTGGTCCGAACCATTAGTGGTTCGTATCAGTGGAAATCAATGGCATCGGTACAAGATGGATTCTCGGGAGTTTGTGAACTCACAAATACTGCAAGAATACATCTTGCGAGAGGAAGGTTAGGTTTTGGTCCCTACCTGCCACAAATTTACAAAAACAGATTGACAGTAATAAACATTTGCTCTTACCGGGTCCATCTCAAAGTAGACCAACTCGCCACCTGTGAGTGCGATAACCACTTGCCGCTGGTTCACAGCACAACGGACAATGGTCTTTTTGCCAGGAGTCTTCCACTCGTTCACACGCTTGTCTGCTCTAATATGGCGGATACCATCTGGGTACACCTATAGCGAGACAAAGACCAGATGCAAATGAGATAAAACCACCAATGTTAATCACGCTTACACAGCTCAAAGACCACCATTTTAAAGGAAAATAGTACACACTTGAACAAGGGCATCATCACCCAGCAGCGAGCAGGAGAGGGTAGGCGTTGTTCCCAGGAATCCAGAATCTGTCACCTCCTCTACAGTCTCCCCAATGGACAGAACCAGCGTAGCATTGACGAAAGACACGATGATATAGGCATCAAATTCATCTAAAAATTAAAACAAAAGAAGCATTGACTAAAAAAAAAGACAGATGAGGAAGACAAGGAATAAACATTCGTTTTGTGCATTTACAATAGGCGAAAACTGAAGAAAAATGCTAGATAGAAGTATAGACAATACTGAAATAAAAAAGGGGAAGTAATAACTGTAGATATCCTATTGAAAAGTACAATCTGTAGTCAAATATAAGTCAAGTTTGATCAAAATGTAAAATGAGCTAAGACCATTTCAATTCTTAAATAGACTTCCTAATGTCATTTGCCAAAGTTGTACTTTATTTTTCGACGTTGTGACTAAAAAACAGAGGTCATGTACAAAAAGCAAAGCACACGGAGTCTTTTTGTACACGAACTTTGTTTAGCCACACCGTTAAGAAATAAACCTAGTTGGACATTTGGCCCACATTGACTGAGAAAATTGAGTTGCGGTTTGAAATATAGCTTTTTTTGACAACAGTTCTGCAACACTTCTGACATTTTCCATTTTCCCATTATGTCTTCCATTGATTGAGCCATATTGCATGAACATATTTAAGATGAAGGCTTGCTTTGTTTGGTTTTCAGATATTTTGACGTTGGCTAACGCAGCAGTGGAACGATTTATAGACAGAAAGTGCAGACAGGTCGGCTGTGACGTATCAAATAATTGCTGGCTGAATTTGAAGTGGTGTGACTTCAGGCACATCATTGCCAAAAAGTAGCATTGGAGATGTGTTGTTTGCTGTTAGCATTAGATCATATTATCTAGCGCTGGGTGTTGCCACGATACGATATGTATTGCGATACATATGGTTCTAGTGTTGCACGGGATACCGGTACCAGTACCGTACCTTGATGTTTTGGCGTCAAAAACGGCTTGGTATAATTTTTTTCTTGGTACTGGTACTTAAAAAAAATAAATAAGAGACAGCCCGCCAACTCCGTTTTAAAGGCAGGTACACATACACGCATGGCCGGCTGTCTACCGACATGTGGAAAACGCCTTAAGTAAGCAACACGCCTCTTTCAGCGTGTGCGAGAGGGCGCAGGAAGATGGCTTCACGTACTGAAGCGCTTGCTAAAGGTGCACTCCTCGTTGAGAAGCATGAAGCACTAATTAAGCTTATTAAAGCTTATTAAGTGTTGCACTCGGTGGCCCACTCCTCATTGAGAAGTATGACGAGCTAATTAAGGCTCCACGGGCGCGCGCAAGCAGAGTGGAAGCCACGCGACAGCATTGGCATTGCCCACGCATGTTTTCAATAAACGCATGAAGAAGAACACACGTGGTTTTCAATTTTCTGTTTTCGAAACGTTTTGTAACAAGAGCAAAGAAGCAGCAGAAGAAAAAGCAGCAATCATTCCTGCCATGGACTCAAGGTGTGTTCCATGAACATGCACACAATAGGAAATCACAGTAATCCATAGAAAAAGCTCAGACGACTGACAGAGCAACTGACAGATTGTGACGCATTTTTGACACTTCCCTTAAAAATAAGGGGAGTGAATTATTTTGTTCCCAGTTTGTAGTATTTGATTACGCATTTGACTAATTGGGAGCGTAATGGAGAAGAGCAGAGACATGCATGCACACTTAAGCAACGTTATATTGAGTCATTGGAGTGCCACTGTATTGCCAATATTTAAAGCGGATGACATCAAATGCAGTCGAATACAGTACTTCAAGAATATGGCATGCAATGTGAAAGCACATACAGTAAATACATAAATATATACAGTATTTACATAAATTAACATGCATACATCCCCAAATTTTGAATTAATGATAAATAAATATAATTTGTTTTAGAGTTTTGTCGAGGTTCCGTGTCAGTACCGGTATTGGGGTATTTTATGCAGGTATAGTATTGAAGTCAAAATGTTGGTATTGTGACAACACTATATGGATCCCAATACATGGTCTTCAAGACGATATGCACGGTATCCCGATATTTTAAATTACTTTACATGGCCGGATGCTCAATTTTTTAATAAACATTTGAAACAAAACGGCTCCTTGCTGCAAGAAACCGTAGTGGAAGAGGAAGGGAGAAGAGGCAAGAAAGAAAGAAAAGAAGAAAATAAAAAGAAGACGACACCGAGTGGGTCGTGAATCGAAGACCTGCTGCTAACAGGGCGAGCGCGCTAACCACTACACCATTTGTTCAGTTAGGTTCAACAGCGCAAAAGGTTTTACTTGTAGTTTACATAAGTATCAGCAAGAACCTTTTCTGGGATTTTATGATGCCCAATTGTCATTGCACTTTGCCATTGCAAATGTGAAGCATAATTAATTGCTATGAATTCATTTGGACAGAATATTTACTAATAAAGGCTACTTTTGTCACTATCCCTTGGAGGTCTCAGAGAAAGTGGGCGTGCGTTTAGTCCGCAGAGGCGGTGTGGGAGTGGTGCTGCACCTAATGACGTATAAAAGTTCCAACAGATCGTTTTTTTCAGGTTGGGAGGGGCTGGTGCTTGGAGAGCAGAATGACCTAGAATTTCTCATCACTTAGGTGATGTTTTGGTTAGGAATTAGCATTTTAACATGGATGGATGGATGGATGGACGGGCAGACATGAAAGAATACCTTCAATATGCCTGCGTACTGTCCACACAGCATTGGGGTTACCAGGCAGCTCAGACACAGCCATCTCGGAAACCTGTTTAAAGTTATTAAAGAAGATATGATATAATAACAAGGGTGTGAGAGTTTGAGGCTTTCATGTTACCTATCATAATCAAACAGGGATATGATGAAAACTTGTTATGATTTAATAGACAAAATATATGTCAAGAATCTGGTCATTATTGAAATCCAATCAGCTTTTCTTTTTCTTTTTATTGCAGCTGAAGTTTGCAAGATAAAACAAAAGATGAGCCAGGCATACTATGAAAATAAATTTGACATATTGGAATTGTGACAGGCATGAAACAGTGCCTTGATTCACCCATCCATCTGTGTGAGTTCATCACAAACGCCAGGACCATCTGATAACATTTGGGGTTTGGATAAGGAGTTGCTGTTGTCAGTCAACCCCGATTAGACCCAGTCCGCCTCACACAATGGAAGGTACAAGATCAAGAAGAAATTCAAAAAACGCGCGCCACACACACAGGTAGGTGGGGCTCTTTGAGGTACGTAAAGTTCACTAGCTACAGCAAAAAAAAAAAAAAAATCATTATTCATTAGGGCATAATTCATATTATCGTCATCTTTGCTAGTAAAAAAGGAAACGTATGTTCATGTACTGAGCCCAAAATGCTCAGCGGTGAACATTTAGAAAATAAATGCACTACAGTGAAAACTGTTTGGCTTACCCTGAAAGTGTTAAATCTTTTGTTACATGAGAACTGGTTTAACAACAATAACAATAACAATAATAATAAATAAGTGTTTACCTCCAGACCATGTCTAAGAACCCTTAAAGTAGATTTGGGTCCTCGTCCACAGGCCACATAAAGCTGTGGTGTGTCTTCATTGGCCAAATCAGCAATCTATCAGAAAAATAGAAGAGTGGACGTTAGGGATGCAATGTTTTCAAAATCTCATGGTATTAGGGCCATGGTATAGTATTATTGCGGTTATGTAATAACTTGGAAGTAAAACACCATAGTTTGGATAATTACGTACCAGGGATGTTAGCCTTTAAAAATAGGTCAACAAACCATGGAAAAGTAGAATAAACAAACTGGTCAATATGGAGACAAAAGCTTACTTAAACAAAATGTGCAAGTATTTTGTCAATAATTGCAATGAATAATTATTCATCCAAGCATGCAAGTCAATATATGCCTAGCCTTCCATCAGCCACCAATATTTCACAATATTTATATGCACATTTATAATAATTAGGGCTCAATTGATATTGATTTGTTGAGGCTGATTCCGGTATTTTAAAAAAATACAGATCACTGAGATCACTGATTACACCAATGATATATAATAAATGAACGGTATACATGGGGTGTGATCCGATACAAGAACAGTTCGATTTTGAATGGAACAATTTGATTGGGTTTGGTTTGATTCAGTAGGATTACGATTCCGTGCAACAATTATTTGATTACTCGACAACTAGTCAATTGCCAAATTCAATTATAATCATTTTGATACTCCATTGATCGTTTGAATATCTTGTTTAATTTAAAATGATCTAAATCTCATAATTTGTGCATTTGCAAACATCTGCTTTTAATTTGAAAAACTGTGATCAACATTTTTGCATATGAAATGCTCTGACATGTTACAGACCAAATTAGTAAGTATCAGTCTTTTAAAATGCTATTTTAACATGCATCTAGTACCGATACCAGCTATCGGTGCCAATACCAGCCTATTTTAAGGTTCTTTAATGCTTAGGCAATGTTTTTTTGAACATTTATTTGAGTATGATTTTCATTCAACATTTTTCATTACATTCGAATGTAATCATCACACAGTACACTTATTTTCCTACATTCAAGCACAGAATAAACAATAGTTTCAGTGGCCTACAATAATATATACTAGTTTATTTTAGGAATATATCCTCTACCTCGATTTTAAGAACACTCAGTTCCACTATATTATTGTATTATAATGCTGGTCCAAATGGTGGTACAGTGACATATTTATTTATTTTTGTGTCTGTATACAGGTAGTTACCCCTATATTTTTCTCGTGCGATTTTAGTACATATATAACGTTTTGTCATGATTACTGCATTACAACTGCAGTACGACAATAAAATAAAATAAAAAGGGTTCCAAAACAGTTCACGGCCACCTTCCTATGGATGTTCTACCTCCTCATTCCTCCGCGATCCTGGCTGACTTAACGCTCGTGAAAGCGTCTGCATATCCTTCTTTTACAGACTTAAGTTAAAAAAAAGTTTGTGTATTCCTTGTCGGGTCAAAGCCAGGGGACATTGCCAAGCCATTAAGATTTGACAAGGGCTCGCGTCCTGGACGGCCTAATAGTTTTCTGCCATGTCATCCTTCGTTTCCCCCCGCAACTTTTGAGTGAGCCCAAGAGGCAATTCAAATATGTTTGATGCGACTTGGGGGCAATAAAGTTACATTTTGGAGCAGAAATCGACACATTACATTATTCCTGTTTACATCCCTCAGGTCGCAACAGAACGGCTTGTTTGCCAATACTCGCTAGCAGCAGCATGCCGCGCCGACAGTAGTGCTGTCACGATACCATCATTTTGGTATCAGTTCCAATACCAGCATGGAACTCAATACTTTTTCCAAATCAAAAGACAACAACAAAACAAGTCATTAAAGACCGTTTTTTCTTGTGTTGCAATTTTATATATATATATATATATATATATATATATATATATATATAAATAAGAGAGAGTGAGAGAGAATGAGAGAGAGAGAGAGAGAGAGAGAATGAGAATGAAAATTAAAATGTCCAGAGGGATCTCCACCTGCATTGAAGACTAGCTTGTATTAGGCTTTTTGGGAGCCAGACATGAGAAAAATTAATGGAAAAAAAGCACAACTGAGCCTTCAGCATCCATGACAACCAAACCAAAAAACAGTGTGTGAACAAAGGTCATTTTAATTTGATGTCTTACCTATATAAACTGATTTATTTTTGGTAAAGCTAATACTAGAAGTATTATTCTAAAAGACACCAACTTTAAAATAAACACCCACCTGACAGGCCATGATGGGGGACAAGTTCTCCTGTTCATCAACCAGCACCAGATTCTTGAGGGGGCGGGGCTGGAAGAAGAATGTGTCCCCTTCCTCCAGAGGCATTGCAGAGGAGAACTCTGGCTCCTCGTCATCATCGCCCAAGTGGGCAATCTGGTAGAGGTAACTACAAAAAGATAAACAGTCAAGGTGTGCATGTGGAAAAACAAAAAATCACAGTTTAAACATGTGAATCACGGCTAAGAAGAAACCCTAATGTGTGATGAGTGTACTGTATTAAAAATAACAATGACTAATAAACTACAAACAACCTTAAGACACTTACTGATTTCCAAATTCTGAAGCCACAAACAGGAAGCCAGTCTTCAAGACACACATGGCTGTTGCCACAGGGATTGTGTCAAAATACTTAAGCCTGATTTCTGTGACCTAAAAATCAAACATATATGTATTAGAACTCATATTTCGATTGAATAACTTTAACCACATATACTGGTATTTTAAATGTGAATTGTTGTGCAGCTGAATTTTTTCATCTGTTCCACTGCAATCTTGTTGCAGTTCACAAATATATATATTTTTTTAATTCTGCATGCTACAGTAGCATTAACTTGCTCGTTACTAATGTATATCATCAGGGTCCAACATTAAGCCTTTTTTGGTGGTGGCCCTGTCGGACCACCATGAGCCATGTTACGCCCTGCAAGAATGTCAGAATCGGCACTGGCACTGTATATACATTAGGGCTGAACAATTAATTGGATTTACAATTAAATTGTGATTTGACAATCGTGAAAGCTGCTATTTAAATGCTCGTTGAAATGGAGCGGAAGGAGAGAGGCAAGCAGGAACGTCACCGCTGTAATTGAAGCCTGGCGCCATAAGTGCATGTAATTTCCGTTGAGTTAGTTTTTTTTGTCTCATGAGACCGTAAGACGAGTGTCTAACATGTTTAATCTATTTGATCTTTGTTTTAAAACAAAACTTTACCATTGTGTGCTACGACTTTTTGGATGTGTCGCGCATTTTTTTAACTGATTATGCACGCAAGCGTGCGGCTGATAAATTTGAGTGTCTCCTCGACAACCTGAAGAGAACCACCACAGCAATCTGATGTGTGCTGCACATGTACAATTAAAGTGTTCATGTTAATTGATGTCTCGATTAGGAGTGTGACGATATATCGATATCGCGATAAATCGTGATACTTTGTCTCCTGATAGATTATCGATACGCGAGTATCACGATATTTGTAGTTAATATACAGCCACTATAATGGCTCCATTGTTCATAACTTATTGAGCCAATTACTTGGCAGGCCGCTAGGGAGAGCGCCTCATAAGAGTGACGGGGAAATGTATGGAAGTCTTCAGGCGAAGAAGACTCATGAGCTTACTTTTACTTGTGTAAAACATTTATTATCTATCCGGCAACTGACTCAGTTTTGCATACATAACAATTTAAAAAATAATAATTATGGTTTGACTTTTTGAGGCACACAATTTCTGAGGAATACTAATATTGATTTCATTGGATTTAATATTTAAGTAATCTTATTTATTTACTTTTGCAATGTTACACAAAAAAATCATCTCAGTTTAGAAAATGAAACAATTCACTATGTAACTGACTGACATGTTGCATGACAATACTGTTTAAGAAAGACACAAATTTGTTCACAGAAAGTGATCTCTGTTAAGAAGGCATTTGTATTTGTAAAAAAAAAATACACTTAAGTACTCACTGTGAAGAAGACACCAGTTTTAATATTTTGTTACAGTGATGGTACAAAAAGAAACTATTTTCTCATTGAAAAAACATCAATTAATGTCTTGAGTAGTTTTATCATAGATTATCGTGGATTTAATACCTGACCAATATATCGATAAGTACTCACTGTGAAGAAGACACCAGTTTTAATATTTTGTTTCAGTGATGGTACAAAAATAAACTATTTTCTCATTGAAAAAACATCAATTCATGTCTTGAGTAGTTTTATCATAGATTATCGTGGATTTAATACCTGACCAATATATCGATAATCGTGGTATCAGCGTGGGAAACGAACTCTGGTCCATTTAAAGCGGACCAAACAGTGCAGTTCTGAATACGTGTCACTTGCCTTTATTGCAGCCCTTTCAGACCCGCATTTTTTCTGCTGGGCAAAATTTATTTTTGTGTGTGCTGATTTTGACTTATTTCCTTAACTTTTTTGGGGGGTTATCTCATGTTTTTAGTTGTTATAGTGGACGCCAGGATAATATGGCTGTAACGTGTTGTAGACTTACCAAGCTTGTATGCAAAATTTTTAACATGAACATCATGCGAATCAACTTGCGATTGTGATTGGTTAGTTAAGATCCAATCAATATAAAATACAAAAATCATTGAAAAGGACCTTGAAAAAAATAATTGTATATGATATTGTAATCGCAATATATTTTTTTGGGGGGGGGGATCACAATAAGATTATTTTCCAGAATCGTTCAGCCCTAATATTCATGATATAATACGACGAGTTTAAATTCTTATTTCATATTTAGCATCTTGATATTATATTATTTAAACTTTTAGAAAATAAAAATGTTCATATGCGGTTTTATTTGCATTATGATCCAAGTAAATATTTAACATTGGAAATGTTTTGGGCTGTATATCTTGTTTGACCCATTTGTCCTTTTAGAAGAATTTAACCTGACACAAAAAATCTGTGCTACAGGGTAAAAAGATCAATGATGATTGATTAATTTTAGTGGATGAATTTGGAATACTGAATAATATAAAACCAAGAACATGTTTTATTTCATGGTATTTATTTATTGAATTTGTTTTGACAAGGGCTGGGTGATATGGCCAAAAATTTTATCTGGAAAAAAAATAAATCTTGTGCAAAATGTACATTGATTTTGAATCAGTTTTAGCGTAAATTTAACATACATAGCTTGTGTAAAAAAAGAAAGAAAAGCAAATAGCTTTTGCACAACTTAAATGCCACATACATCGCTTGTACAAAAAAAGAAGAAGAAAAAAGCTACTAATAGCTTTTGCATAACTTAAAGGCCACAATTAAGTAGTTCGTAACCATTGTAAACAAGACAGTATCTGGGTCCTGTGCGCCTTCCGATGACGTCAAATACTGCAGCTTTGATATAGTAGCGTGGTGTCGTCAGCAAGCGCGCCAACCGGCAAAGGACCCGAAAACAAAGAGTGCAAGCGGACACGAGCCGCTAAAAGGAGAGGGTGTGTATTGATTTATATGCACCTCGATTTCACTATTTAGCTAATTTTCACATCGTGGTACTTTAAATGGACAAATTAGTTTGATTTATCGCCCAGCCCCAGTTCTGGCCCAATCGGGCTAGCGTTAGTAAATTTCACGTAGTGTCCCGGGGCCATCGGGCCACTGTTATTGTAGAACCCTTATCATACAAATAGTCGATGCATTTTGCTCACCATTTCTTCATCAGTTTCCAAAGTAACTTTAAAGATGTCTCCTTGCTCGGTCTGGGCTAGGAAGAAGAACATGGACTTGGTCTTGTGGGTTGCTGAACAAACAAATATCATACCACGCTCTGGGTCATCCAGGTCATTCTAGCAGAAAGAAAAAGACAATTACAAAAATGTATATTTTTTTGAGAACATCACAATAAAGTTGGTATACGCTACTACATAAGCTCTGCAATCGGCCTGCCTGAATAGTTAAACATTTGTTGACATTTTCTCACAGAATGTTAGCATTGTCTTGTATGTCAGACATGTTCCATGCTGTCTGTCATGCTGTTGTAATCAGTTCCAATTAGAAGCTCTTGTCATAAGTAATCCAATTCTTTCCAGGCGTTCACATTGGAAATTCACAGGAGTCATATTCTTGCCTCAGGAAATATGCTACATATGGGCACAAAATTCAATTTGGTGCAAAAGCGGCAAGTTAAATTTTTAAGGTTCAGTTTGTCATTAAAGCCACAATGAAAACAAGCAGCCTTTGTTGTAGAAACATCATTGACATGACAGTGACAAAGAGCAGGTACTTCTGTTCTAAATCTCTGCTCACGGCCTTCTGTGTGGCGCTTTCATGTTTGGAGTGCCTGTTTTGTGTGTCTTCGGTTTCCTCACACGCTTCAAAGGCACGGATTGCAAGTGTAAATGGTTATTAGGCTACCTGTGCCCAGCTCACAAACGACCCTGATGGGGTTGCCTACCGATGACGTCAGACTACAGGATTGGCTTATCCGGCAATTCCCACCCCTATGGCTGGTATAAAACGTCCCTGCTCATGGCTGACATACTGGCGGATATGGCAATATATTGTTGCGGTCTTCTTTACAATACACGTACCTATACGCAGGCGTCAGAATTGATATTGCACATTAATTTTTAAATAGGCAGTTAACGATGCATTGCTTGTGCAGCAACAGCAGCCTCTGAAGTTAATTGCCTCAATTAAGTGCATGTGCAAACAGCAGGAGGAGGAGGAAGTGGGTGGAGCGGAGAAAAGGGTGCCTCCGCAGTTTGCTTAGTAAAAAAAAAAAGAAAAAAGTGTACGTGTCGGTGCCAGCATGTCCCATGAACTCGAGTCTGTTCTTAAAATAGCTCACCAGTGATTGGACAGTGAGTCTTGCTAATAAAGATACAAACAGAGGACAGAAGACTATCAACATTTATGGTACATGTTTCTTAAATGTACCAATGTTCCTATATTTTGTTTAAACACGAAATAGAATGTGCTAAATAAATTAAAAAAAAGCAGTTTCCCCTCACCCCCCCAAATATTTTGAATAAGCACATTTTAGAGCTGTAATTTTAATACTTAGAGACATATCGGCCTATGCCTATTTGTAAAGTTTCCCGAAGTGTCTGTGAAAGCGGCTCCTTGCTCTGCAAGGGCATGCACATTTAGACCAAGCACGCCACTTGGTGGTAAACCAGAAGAGCCCAACAAAAACATTTTGCCATTTAGCATAATAAACATATAATTTAGGTATACTGTATATATGATATGGCTAGTATAATGAAAATGCATGTAATGTAAAATATCGGGATACCTATCGCCTTGAAGACAATGTATTCGGTACATATGTATTGCGATAGGTCTCTCGTATCGTGACCCCTGTATCGTGATACACATCATAACGTGAGGTTGTTGGCAATATCCAGCCCTACCGGTCGACCTCTTTCGCGTTCACATGCTTCCTTTACGCAAGAAGCGGCGATGCTGGGGAAAACGCAGAGGCCAGCTGGTGTTCAACTGATATCAAGCCTTCGCAATTGGATTAGTTGCCGTGAATGGACTGGCCATTTGGGTAACTCATGAAATTCCCGATGTATTTGTAATTGCGCTGGTGGCTCTTATGCCGGAAATCCGGCACTGTGCCGGAGTAATTTAAGCCCTGTGAAATATGTTATCATATATTCTTTATGGGAGACTTCAATATTCATGTGTGCTATCCTGAAAACCCATTGGCTAAGGATTTTTTAAAGGGGACCTAAAGCAGCGACAACAAAATCCTCTGGATGCCCTAATACTGTATCAAAATCTTTTTTTCCTCAAAATTCTACCTTACTGTAGAAATACAGGTCTACTGTGAGCCAAGCTTCAAAAGGGCGGATTTTGGTGGGTGTGGCCAAGGCTCGCCTGATTCCAAGCGCTTCTGTTTACAGAATGAGTTGGGCATGGCCAAGGCTCTTCTGTAGCACCCTGCTACAGGTCTACACACACTTTTTTCATGTCTGCACCTAAAGAAATATTGATAGGCTACATGCCTTGTTGCTCTTCAGTTTCAATAGATGATCACGAATGCCACCTTTATGTACAAAATGCCATTACAAGAGGCATAATTACATTACTCTCCGCCTTGCCTGCCTCTGCAAACTCGGTCGCCGCTTCTCACACAGCTGTACTTCCACGGAGCCTTCCGGCTCGCAGAAGCTGCTCGGCATCAAGGCAGGCCCCACTCAGCCAGCGGTGGACCTTGCGAGCCAGCAGGCAGAGACCAGATGGTCACTGCTCTCTCTTGGAGCGGGGCCTGCCGAGTGGCTTCCACGTGCAGCGGCTGGCTTCCATGAGCATTATAATGAGGGTGGGATTCAAAATTATGAAGGTGGAGTTCGCACTGAGCTAGTGACGGATAAAACCGAAAAAGGTGGGGTTAGTGACGTATAAAACCGATCTGCTCAAACAGCCCATTTGAGAATTCTGTTTGAGCTGTGTTGACACGAAATGCCATAAGCAAGGGAAACTGCTGGTCAGTTCTCTGATGGCTTTTATAAGCTTTGTATCCCTACCTCAAACACACACGCTTGCTTCTGAATTCAGTGGCTTTATTCAAAACCGTGCAGTCAAAAGAGAATGCCGCTAATTACACAGCAAATGTTTTGCAAGTACCGTATTTTCACGACCATAAGGCACACCGTATTGTAAAGCGCAGCCACAGTTACTGGTGCTATTTCTGTGTTGAACACACACATAAGGCACACTGCACTATTGGGCGCACGCATGGTTAAACATATGCTAGCTCAAAACAGCTACTCGTTCGTCACAGAATCCTCTTATTTTGCTGTTCAAAGTTTGTTACTGTCTGCTGTAACGTGGTTTCAACCAGACCTATGTGACAAGTGCACCATACCACACACGCACGTATTTGAGTGTTTTGCGAAAGCACCTCAATAGCTTAGCTGGTATTTATTAGCAAAGCTTTCTTTCTGAGTCCCCGTCCTTGTCATAATGCAGCGTGTTTTTGCTGTTGAAGAGGCCATCATTAGTGACTTGTGTTATATAGACGCCGGATGCAAAGCAAACTCTAGCCGTCGCATCATGTTGAGTGACGTTAGCCATCCAGCCACAGCTTGAGGTGATGCGGGCATACAACTTGGGTAGTTCCGTCACATGGAGCAGTACGCGCTGCGCATGTAACTCGAAAGACTCAACTGAAAGATGACGACCGTCTATTGGCTTCTCATGCATGACAGTCCTCAACTAAGGCCGGATTTTCTGTATATAAGATACAGTTGGACGTGTTGGTGCTCACTGCTTTCGCTTTATGGAATTGCTCGAACAAGTTATGTCACATTTGTGAATGGATTGTGCATGCTTGGGAGAAACGTGTCTGCTTGCACCGATCAAGCTTTCTGAGTAGCCGCACAGGAAAGAGACTGACTGTGACAATACTACAATGACGAGAGGGAACCTAGCATGTTTGATGGAGAAGTAGCCCAGCTGTTCATTTCAGATACGGAAGATGAGGACTGTGAGGGTTTTGTGGATGAGGACTGAAGAGTACAGTACATCGTTAAATACTTGCAGTACAACTGAAATCACTGTTTACAATGTTAGATACTACAATAAAATACAACCGCACTCAGTTTTGCTCCGCCGCATTTTTTTTTTTTAAAAAAAACATACGCATGTTTTAGCGTGAAAAGCATGCTGCCATCTGTTTTGAGCTAGTGTATGTTTAACCGTGCCTGCGCCCAATAGTATGGGCCAAATTTCTACCTTTGGGCAAATTCATATCTTATATTGAATATATCGTGCCCATCGCGCACCCCTAACAAAAACTACATGTGTGTGCGACCAAATTAGAAAGTTGGTAGCACCAGTGAAACCAGGTACAAAGTTAGTTCTGTCCTGTGTTCACATCAATAGCCTGCTCTTGACTTAAATGAAGATTAGATGACATGACAAATTTATTAAGAAAACCATGAAATTCCAAATTATCACATACATTTTCTTGCCACCATACATGGATGGATAGTTAGGCTTACCCTGCGACGTGGAATAGGACAGCGAATGTCAGGCTGGTCTCCAAAATTTTTATATGTGATGTAGTTTTCAGAGCAGATCAGAACTCCACTTGGCCCGTCGGAACCACCAGGAACTAGATATGCAAGAGGAGAATTGCATGAATGGCATACACAGTACCTTGCCATATGAGTTTATTTCAGTCAGTTCAGTGAATATTTATTATTACTCCAAACATGTATAAAAACAGTAAAGAGAAATCATTGTCTAAGGAATGTTGCTTTACGTGCAATCGACTCGTGAACATTTGCCTACCAGTGATGAGAAAGTTTCCATGTTCTTCTAAAGCTTCACTGTACTTGCGGACCACGTGGTTCAAGCCAAGGTCCAACTCATAGAAAGTTAGTGTTTGTTGTGTGTTGGCTGCAGCTTCTCCAGTAGGGTCATTGTCAGCTTCCTGTAAAGATGCAGACAAAAAAAAAAATTCAGCAGATGTAAAAATATACAAAAAAGGTGTTGGAAATCCAGCATTTGTTTTGAGTACCCAGTCAGAGATAGTGAATGTTTTTTCAGTTAAGGTCAGAGAAGAGACATGACAAACTCATCACATGGTGTTTAAGATAAAACTGTAGTCTTTTTTTCTCTTCATAATACAATTTACATGCTAGTACCTCATAGTCCATTTCAAGACAAGCGAACATGGGATTTTCAAAGCCGACGTCCACGCCCACTACATGGTATACCAGTGTGTTGGCTTTGTGGGCTTCCAATGGGGAAGAGATGGTCAGTCGTGCAGCTGCATCTCTATTCAGAATATAAACCAACTTCTGTTTCTCTATTGCTCCTACACAAGGAAAGGACAAAGCTCACATTAATGTCACCATTAGTGCTGAACACTTTTGGAAAATAACAAATTGTGAGTTTTATTTTAAATTTTTTAAACTCAATACGGTGTTCCCTCGTTTCTCGTGGGTTCATCTTTCGCGGCCTCGCTGTTTCGCGGATTTTTTACAGCGTGCTTTTTGTTTTTAGTGTTGTTTGTATCGGTGTATCGCGCCGTCAGACGGCTCAGCGTGCCGCCCGCCACCAGCCCCACAGTTCACGCAGACCCGCGCCAGCCACAGCACTCGAGTGGAGTTTCGGGGGCACCAGGGATCAAATCAAACAATAAAAGGAAGGCCCTGCCGGAGAAAGCGTGTCTCACATGTAGTGCAGTTCTTTTTTCGACCCGCTGAAATGCTGTACAATAGTTTACCAAGCGATGCCTCTCTCCTTCTCCGGTGTGCGGTGTTACGGTGAAACGCCAGCGAGTCGGACACTCAAACAGACGCTTGCTTGCAGCAGGGTTTTTTTGCTTGCGTCACCACAACATCCTATTTCGGACATATTCTTTCATCTTTAATTTTATTTAAGCCGAATGCTCAAAATGCCTATTTTTGCCACTTTCAGCCAAATATTTTGGGTGGCCGAAAATTCGGTGCATCACTACTAGAGTTGTCGAAGCCAACAATGGCCATTGATGCGGCACACCAACTGCACCGCACACACGCACAGAAAGGTTTTTCAAATAACTTTAGACTCCAGGATCCCGCGCCGTCACCTTGATTTTATTTGGTTCCATCCCAATCAAATCCATAAACGTCACAAAGTGAGTTTGTTTCTACCGCCAGCATCCATGTTTGCAAAGTGCAAACTCCCTTGCGTTGCGCATTGTGGCCAACTGGGTCAATTTGTTTTCGCACATTTAGTAGTGTAAAACCGTTGCACAATAGTCCTTATGGCAAATGCTGGATAGCCTCGCCTGCACGCAACTTGGAGTGAAAAAACAAACAAAAAAAACTCAGCGAAGTCACTGTATTGGGAGGAGTCTTACTCTATGTTTAACATAGTAGATACCGCCTTCCTGTTGCTGACGCACGTAGGGCCGCCATCTTACGTGTGTCTGGCGGCTATAAATTCATTAGGTCTCTTTTATTTAGCGAATTTGACACGGATTATTTTGTTACAAACATAAGACATGCTGCGATGCTAATTTTCTCCCTTTTCAGTCTAAAAATACCACAAACAAACCCTAAGAAGCATCTTAGCAATAAGTCTCCGTGCAGAAACACGAAATAGTGGTTTCCGGGCCTTTCAGCAACTTCCAGGTGCCGCAAATGTTTTAAAAAATGATTAAAATAGCTTAGACGCATGCATTTTTGCGTCGATTAATTTTTGGGTCAACCCAACCGACTTGGTCGACTTTTCCCCCCAGCCCCATCTCGCACACTTGCTTGTACGCATGCACGTGAACTTGCTCCTAACAACGTGTTTCGCTGGTGTGGGCTGGTTAAAATGTCAGGGTCTCAGCACCAGTCCAGCCTGGGTTACATGAAAAACAGCTGTTTGCTACGCAACGCAACCTATCATCATTATATGAGGATAGCTTAACATGTTTGGTTTTTACTAAATGTTTCAGAGTTTGGATTTAAACTAAGTTTACTATGTAATAATGTACAAATGCAGAAAATACAAAAATATAATTACCTTCCTGAACAACTAATTGCTTTTACACGACAGTAACTGGCCATGTTTACATGGAAACATTTTGGTCATTCCGATTTAAATCATTCCAATTGAAGATCTGTGGTCAGTGGTCACCTGCTAACAACACATGTGACGTGATCCATTCCGATCTGCCTTTGAAATGTTCAGCTCCGTTAATCTGATCAGCCCCGCGGCAGCCGTGAAACATGACATGACATACAGCACAGTATTTGTGATAGTTTTAACACTTCTATTGAAGCAAGATCTTGATAAAAACAAGTTCCAAGAATTTTGAAACAAGTTCTCTCCTTGCAGACTAACTCTTGTCAAGACGCCGTATTGGGTGGAAACGACAACGTCGTAATGCAATTACATCAAGAACAGCGCATGCCCATACCGAACGCAGCCTCGCCATACCGCTAAACTGTTTTCATGCGCGTTGATCGGATTATCAATAGACATAAACCACCCCTCTCGTTTGGAATAAAATCTTGATTGTGTCAGAAAATTCCGAATGGGGTGTGTACATTAAACATTTTTATTTCCGATCAAGCTTTAAATCCAAATAAATGTGTACATGTAAAAGTAGCCATTAAGTTGCTAACTAATTGACTTTTTGTAAGAAGTAATTCGTAACTAAAAGTAATTACTTTTTTAGGGGAACATGCTCAACACTGGCGTGCACATTACATGCATCTCTTGATTAAAATGTTTTTAAAATCAAAATCACAATTAAATTCCAATAAATTGCCTAGCCCCGTTGGTACACGCTATATGGTACACATTACACACTCATTATTCAACTTGCAAACACCCTAAAAAGCTTTATTGAACATACCTATCATGACAGCTCTGCCTTTGGGGTCTACTGCCAAAAACTGTCCTGGGACAATGCGGCGACAACCACTCTTCCCAAATGTCTCCTGGTGAATTTTCTCAAACATGTTTTTGGACGGATGATATTCCAAGATGACTATACGACCGCTGTCACTTCCAACAACAATGTAATCTACAACACATAAGCAATGAAAATGGTGAATACAGCAGCATGGTTTGCTATCTACAAGAAACTTTGGGAAAATCTCATTTCAGGATTAAATCCACAATGTTTTATTTTTTATTTGGCTTTTATATTATAGCAGAACAGAAGGGTAACAGAATACAGTGATAGACAAGGGAAAAGTACAAAAAAATTTTCAACACAGGATTGGAATTTATTTTGACATCGTGTTTGTATCAGTAACCCCACCTCCCCACCGGCCAACAAAACTGTTCCAATGGCAGTCTGCTGTTGTGGCATCCACTTTGGATTGGGGTGCATAAAGCTCATGAGCTCAAGCTTGCACATGAGTACTTTTAGCATGTTTGCGCACCGCTTATGTGCACCGCTACTTATTGTAAAAGCATTAACTTGTTGACATCCATAAAGCCAGCTGAAGAGGTGAGTGTCTTCCTAGATCATGGGTCACCAAATGGCAGACCGCGGTCCAGATCCGGACCCCGAGACCCTTTCATCCGGACCTCCAAGAATATTTACTGGGGTGTGAAATATGTTCAGTTTTACCGAAGCTATGCTTGAGCCGGCCGGGGTTCTGGTAAGCTCGCAATGTGTTTAGTTTTTCGGGGTACATGCATTCTCACGACAAACGTGATGAAGTATGGCGTTGTCAAAAGTAAAAAAAGTAGACACTGAAAAGTGCTCACTACGCGTGGAGCGGATTTTGGGCACAAACACAAAAATCCTTTTACTGACTCTGGAATAGTCCAGAAATGTTGGGAAGCAATGGCAAACACGCTATTTGAAGAGAAAGGAGAGCAACTTAAGGAGCAACGACAAGGAGCAGCGCTGCTGTCTGAGGATGTGCACCGTGATAGCGCCATCAAAGTGCCCGGTGTATATTGCATTAGCAATTTAGCTGCGGATGAATCATCTATCCACTGATGCAAGTTACAATCCTCAGCATATAGTGTATGTACTAGGGCTGCACGATATTGGAAAAACATGCTGATCGGGTTATTGGACCTCTTGCCAATTTATTTGGGGACCCCTGTTCTAGATGCACACAATATTTCATTGCAATTTGTAAGGAAAAAAACAATTGTACATGCACTGGGTTATATACCTTTGGTTCCTCCTGTGAGTCGGAAGGCCATTAATGAACGCACAATACCAAACACTTCCATTGTGAGTAGTGTGTGCACCTTTCCCGTATTTGCATCTGGTCGGAGCAACTCTATGATCTTTCCTCTGGAAACAACAATCTCCTGCATTTTGGTTCCTACAAAACACACAACAGATACAGGTCTCCCATAAGATCAATAAATTGGAGGTTGAACTTATAAGTTCCATTTAAAAAAAATAAACATCGTTAAGAGAGACACATCTAAATGTTTGCAACTGAACCAAGACTAATGTAGACATCCTTGGCAGAGATATACAGATGGTGGGCCCTATTGTCATAAAGGTTCCAAGACTGGTATCATAAAAGTTAGATTTTAAATCCAAACTTCAAGTTTTCCTATTTAAATACCGTCAATTCCCTTGGTCTACTGCACTTTCCTAGCCTACTTAGTCATGCACTCCTTGACCAAATCTTCAGGAATCATTCGCACTATTATCGTCTTCAAAACTGATCCTCTTGATGACCCCCTTGAGCTTGGTAAAGAAGAAAAATTTACACAATGCAAGTTGGGTGAGAAGGAAGGTTGCCCCAGCATGGTAATGTTCTTCATAGCTAGGAACTGTCAGATGCTCAGGGCATCGTTAGCAAGCATTTTGGACAAAGCAAATGCCGCAGGATCTCTATCTCTTTGGAGACATGTTGGTTGATTACCAGGGTACATTTTTGGGGGGGCTTAAAAAAAGAAAATACCGGATGATGAATAACAGAGCAGCAAAAATATGTAAAATGCCCATCTCTGCTCACAGTACTGTGTCAAGCTAACCAGGTATGAACACTAACAGGCATTAGGCTGACAAAAGCAGACAATAACAATGAGGCGCAAACTCACCTGAGAAGTTTCCATGGATGGCATGTGTGATGCCAGTGGCACGTTGTAGAGTGATGTTGTAAAGAAACATGGCTGCGTCTCATCCGTGGCTTCTCTACAGGCCAGTCCAGGGGCTAAAAACAGCACTCAACTCAGTCTGGAAGTAGGGGAAACTGGTCAGTTAGCTTAGAAAAGCCCTGAATGAAGGATGTAGTAGTAATGCCACATACAGCGCAAAACAAATAGATGTGTTAAAACACCTTCAGTTTCCTTTCATGAATCAATATTTTCGATATCACTATTAAAAGCAACATTGTTGGCCACTGATTTCTGTTGATGTAAGTACTTATTCTGCACTCAAACAAAAAAGTTAACAACACTGTAAACACACAGTATAACCAATAGAACGCTGCATTTTAAGCGTCGTTCTCAATTGCTACTTGTTCAAGAAAAATGAAGAAGCGACATCTGTTGTTAGCATTGTTCCAACTGCTAGCTTAGCCGGCGAAGTTGATTTTCAACGAGACAGAATTATTACAAGAACCATATACGTGCAAGTTTGAATATTTGATATGAGAGTTTTGCTCAAAGCAAGAAATTATATTCGATTGACAACGGACGCACTAAAACACTACTTCGTCTTCACTGTTGGCGTGAGCCCATTCATACTGAGTAATAATTTTGCCCGTAGCATGCGCTATTTTTTTCTTTTAACGAGAACAGATTGCTCACATACGAGACGTGTTTGATAACAGATGGGTATTAGATTCGTAAAGTGTCATATTTACCGGTGTGTTTAACAAGATGATACTGATTTCAGGCCGATACAATTGCATCAATTCTAGAGAGTCTTTTCGATGCAGCACAAATGATGACGACCTACCGCCGTTTGTGGGGTCCTTTCACAATGTATACTACGTCACATAAGGTAGCACGCGCACTGCCTGACAGAAATTTGGTGTAGAGGAATACACATTCCAGCAGATGTCGACAAAGACCACGTAACGTTACCAAACGGTCATAAACGTGTGCGTGTGTTCGTGTTCGTGTGTGTGTGCGTGTGTGTGTACAAGTTACGTTACAATATGGATACATTAATTATTAGGCACAGGTGGCAACTGGTCGCACTGGATTTCATTTACACACGGAATAGTCCATTTTATTTATCTTTTTTTTTAATTTGTTTGTGTGGTTTATTCCTTTCCCAAATGGCTTATACAGTATGCACAAATAGCCGTGACGTATTTCCGGGAAAATCTCATAACGCACCGCCTTTTCCGGTAATGCCATCTCAGTTTTTTTTTCTTCTTCACAGAACCTCGATCAGTTGACAGCGTTTTGGAATATTTTTTTTAATGAGTGTGGTTGCGTGCACTTGTCAAGGCATCGAAGAAGAGGAGAGATGACAGTATGCCGAGTGATTACTGCTGTGTGCCCACGTAGACAGGTTATAACTCTGCTTTGATTTTTTTCTCTTATGCTGATCACTGGAGACAATTTGTTGTAACTTGTTAACATTCCCAGGGATAACTGTAGTTGTCGACCACACATGGGCACCGTTTGATAACAACAGAGCTCTATTTTGAAGCTTAAATTTTGATGTGTTGTTACTCAGTTTCCGAAATTATCTTTTTTTTCCGAAATTATCTCATGTTTTTGCCTTAATGCCGTTTGGACTTTTAATGTGCTTGTGTGTATATTATTCATATGCTGCCATTTTATTGTATAAAAAAACATAAAATATTTATGAGTCATTCTTGCACCGCGGATTTTCAAAGCAACAACTTTTCAGCATGGCATTAAGAGAAATGTCACCATGGGCTGACATAAAATAAATAAATAAATAATAACAGTAGAGGCATTTCATCTGCTTCAAAATATTGATGAGGCAGAGATCGTGAGATGCCGTCGACGAAGAGGAGAAGAATTGGATGAAGAGGAGGCTACAAACCAGAGAGTTGTTGTTGTTGGCTGGTTGATTTATTGAACATATTAGCACATAACAAAATATAAATTGAAGTTAAAATAAAAAAAAATGAAGAAAGAAAGAAAACAATTAATCAATGTCATAATTTACATCTTCAAAAGGAGTAGGACGCATAATAACTTATATATAGTGGTATCCAAATGAAAAAGAAGAACAAAAAATAAAAAAGGAAAATGAACAAGTTATGAACAGTTATTTGGCAGGTTCCATCTGAAAGATCCGACACCTCAACCTTACCGTCTGACTGGTAGGGGGCAGGGGAGTACTGTGTGGACTCCAGTAGTCTGGGGAGAGGAGCTACAATATATAATTTACATATACATTAAAAAAAATGTAATAAACAAAATAGCTTTAGTAGACACCCAAACGGCTTGTATTTACGTATAATAATAATTTTAAGCAATTACATAATTACCAGAGCTCACGCCTCTGGGTGATCTAATTAGTAGTTTTAAAATTCTGATAGAAATAGTTTTAAAGCAAGGCGCGATTCCTGTTCTTTTTCAGTGGGTTAAAGATTTACGCTTAAAGTTTTACATCAAATCAAAAGTGTGCTCCCTTGAAGTCCCCCACCCCACCCCGACACACACACACACTCACACAAACACACACTCACGCACACACACACGCTCACACACTCACACGCACACACACACACACACACACACACACGCAAAATGAGAATGTATGTAATTTTGAAAAGGCTAAACCGGAAGTAGTACATTGTTACTTGAATTGTTGCTAGTCTGACCGCAGTAGCCAAAGATGCATTGAGGAGCGTTCTCCCATTTCTTCCCGGGGGTGGGAAAAAAACGCAAACGCATCCCCCCCCCCCACCCACCTGCTCTTTATTGCATGGACCATGAGCGTCGGCTACTGCAACAGTCCGCCGCCTTGATTAAGCTTTTTTTGTCTCATTTATTTCTACTCTTGCTGGATGATGCTAGGACTCAGCGATACATAACATCTGTCTTTGTTTAGCTAGTTTGAACTCGCCAACATCCACGACAAGCGAGCGTTATTTATGTAGATTGATCAACGCGGAGAGCGAAGAAACATAAGATTCTGATTGTGTGTGTGTAACGACGAGCGACTGGGAGCGTACAACTTGCTGACTGTGAGGAAAGGAACTGCTTTGGGGAGATTTATCAACCAAAAATCTCGCGAGGAACATCTGGTACAGTAAGGTGAATCTATTTCTATAGCATGTTTTTCTACGATAGTGTCGTTTTGTTTAACTATTTTATAAGGATAAAGATGCACGTTTTGTTTAACTGTTTTATAAGGATAAATATGCACGTTTTGTTTAACTGCTTTATAAGGATAAAGATGCACGTCTCCTCCACTGGTGCTGGAGGCTAGCGATTTTTGCATCTCTCGCGCCTTCGTTTGGAGGTTCAATCTCGCGCTAAACTGTATGCCAATGTCAACCTCTTTTGTCACCTTTCCCAGTTCCAACCCATTGGGCCCCCAGTACGGTGCATTTGTTCCCATATGGTCGCTGGTACAGCACACTTACCTAAGCATGATGTAATTATTTGTATTTCCACTTTTGGGTTTGCATCTGTCTTTTTTTTGGTCTAAGGACAGTTTAAAATGATGGTATTGGTATCTTTCCAAGACATTTTTGACAAGACTGTACAATAATTTTAATGTAGGCCATTTTTGTTTTACTCATAGTTAACTTGCAAACAGGGGCATATTAACTGTTCAAACCTACAGTACATTAATAAAAGAACAATAAATAATAATGTCAGTCCTTGACAGTGATTATATTTGACACCACAAAATACTCTGGAACACTGGTACAAACTTCAAGCTTCAATTTCAACGAAGTTGGGATGTGCATTAAAACTGAATACAATGATTTGTAAATCCTTTTTGACCTATATTCAATAGAATAGACTACAAATAATAGGTTATTCTGTTCAAACCGATGAACACACACACATATATATACAAAATACAAAAGAAGCGAGCCATCCATCAATAGCGCTAACACTCTGAGATGATGCGCAACCCCCCTCTACCTTTCTCTGTAAACAGCATCAGCAGGTCAGATTCAGGGTGCCAGGTTGTGATCTCATATTTATTTGGACTAGAAGTCATAAAAAAAATATTATATAAAATATATATGCGGTATAACATAACATATTAAATAATGTAATGTAATAATGTAAAATAAATAAAATATATATGCTCTATAACATTTTGTAGCATCCTCGGGTGAAATAAAGGTGGTCTCTCCAACTGATGGTTCACAACTTTTCTTAAACCTTCCTTGTGTGAACACACTGTAAGAGCTACAATACAAATAAACAAAAAATTGCCATTAATAACTCAAACGGTATGTTTTGTGTATCCTTTTACTGTATTTAAGCCATATACTAGGGTGACCATATTCCCATTTCCCAAAAAAAGAGGACACTTGCCCCCCGGCCCTGAAATTGTGGTACCAGTCACAGTTACACAGTGTACTTCACCCCCTATTAGTCACGCAATGCCAACCGGACATTTTCATGAATTTATAAAAACCCCGGACGCCCCAATTGGGCGTAAAAAAAATGGTCTGTCCTCCCAAAAGAATACACATTTGGTCACCCTAACATATACTATAAATTAATTGCCTTAAATTATTACCTTTTATTTTTATTGCCTTGGCAATCTCTTGAGTACAATTTATATTGTAACTAAACATTTAACCTTGCCTGTTGCCTTTATAAATACCTTAAAACAAAGATAAACCATACAGAAATACAGATTCTTAGTCAATAAAACAGAATCTTGAGCAATGGCATTGCTAAATATTTACCAAGGAGCGTTAGCACACTCCAGAGGACGAAAATGGTAACGTTTTACTATGCAGTATGTAGTTCTCATCCAGGTGCTAAAGAATCGTTCACTGAATTAGTTGTAAACTTCAGTTTTCTCTGATTTCCTGTGGCGCACACACGTCTTCTCTGCACTTGGAAGACGGCGCTACTAAGTACGTCGGTTACTTACGTCAGTTCCTACCGGTTTATGATACCTTTTCCTGTATCCTTCAAAATAAAAGTATCAACTATATTATAATAGCACAATAAAACAATGCAATTCTGCAATACAAAAATGCAAAAACAAAAATAATACCAGGGTCATTTACATATTTTATTTTAGAAAACCCGAGGGGGAAAAATAATAATAAAAAAAATATATATATTTTTTTGCCCTGCAATTTGGCACCTCCTCCATTAGATGGCGCCCTAGGCGACCGCCTAGTTTGCCTATGCCCTGGCTAAAGCTGTTTGTTAATGATAATCCGTGCTAACGCTAGAGCACTGCTTAGCTTTTGGCTTTGACACAGTTGTTTTTCCATGTACAGTAGTCTGACAGTTGCTTGAAAATGGCGAATATTTGCTCGGCTTAGCTGCCATGCCATAGGTGGAGAAACTCAATTAACTCCTCACTCACAGAAACCATTTTTAGAAGTATGCAGTTCACCCCGCCAAAAAAAGACTGCTTATTTTCACGCTTGATGTGTGGGAAAGCACTCCTGTTACCCAACTAGTTGTATAGCAGCAATGAATACACAACATACGAGTACTACTATTACGATAATAATTACAACGACACAATACAAACCTAAGAGTAAACCAAATAAAATCCTAACAATTTTAAAATTTACTTAATTTACAGTTAACTTAACTGTGGGTCACCTTCCTTCTTCCTCTCGTACCCGTAGCTTTTCGTCACTTGACACCAATCTGCTATGTAACCCCCAACCGCCCGCCCTCCCTCCCCGCTTCCCGTTTTTGTCCTGTAGTCCAACCTCATCGTGTCACCCTGCGTTTATCTCAATGTCTTTCTATTTTCCTCTTCATCGATTTGCCTGGCAGGGTTGCTAAGAGACAACAGCAGTCCGTCATAGAGCAGTCAGGGATCTAGTGGATGGTACAGTAGTTCCCGAGACTGAAATTAGACTTCTTTTCTTTTGCTTCTTCTCTTGCTAGTGTCACTAAACAAATATTAAACAAGCTAAACTGTCAGATCACAAAGTGTGTGTGCTCGAGGAAAGAAAATGGCATCAGTCATGCTGCAAATTGTGTGCGTGGTTCGGTGTCACACCAAAGAATGACTACACAATTTTGTGCTCTCTTTGTCTTTTATGTCAATGGTTTGATTGTGTAGCCAAGAAGACTTAGGCAATGTCTTTTTTTCATATCAACAGTTTAGACTTTGGAAAAAATATTCAGAATTTTGAACTGAAATGTAAAAAGTCGACCAGCATCACATAACGGAATTTGGTTGAACTTCGAGATACTACAACTACGTGTGCAATGCAAATGTAGAGTTGAGCCAGACGAGCTGCTGTCCATTAGTTAAGAACTCTTCATTCCGTGTTCCAGAAGATTGTATGAATGGAATGAGAAATTGGGAAGAAGACAAAAAGAATCATTTAAATGTGATGCTTGTTCACAAATTGTTTATGCAGTATTTCTTATTTGTTGAATTCATTAGCAAGTATCAGTTTGTCTGTCTTTCTTGATGTCACGCTAATGACACTTTTTCCAGTTGTTTGCCATTCAATCCATTTTGTCATTTAAAAGCTATATCATAGTTTACAAATGAGGTCTGTGATGTTGACAACAAACAAAGCAAAATCCTGCAGTGATCTACAGGAGATGGAGACATCCGCTAATAAGGCACACAACTAATAGGTTACTAATAGGATTCTTACCTTTAAACCACATGTAAACACACAAACAACACACACACACGCACGCACGCATGCACACACACACACACACACACGCACACACACAGCTCATTAGACCACTGCTCATTCTTGGAATCCTGAGAACAGATTTGAAATGCAAATCCCTTCTCTTAAAAGCTATACAGTAAGTTCTGCTCAGTCTGCACCTGCTAAACCAAGACAAGAATGCACATCTCACAACACGGTAACACGTTTGTCTGTGGAAACTGTGACCTATTTATATGCCGATAGCATTACCAGCCTAACCCTAACCATAACCCTGAAAAAATCCAGGCTGTTGTCAAGAAATTGTAGTAATATATATTTTTTAAAATGTGACAGGATACAAACCGCGGCACGGTGGATGACTGGTTAGCACGTCCGCCTCCCAGTGCAGAGGACGTGAGATCGAGTCCGGGCTTTGGCCTTCCTGGGTAGAGTTTGCATGTTCTCCCCGTGCTTGCGTGGGTTTTCTCCGGGTACTCCGGTTTCCTCCCACATTCCAAAGACATGCGTGTCAGGTTAATTGAACTCTCCAAGTTGTCCGTAGGTGTGATTGTGAGTGTGGATGGTTGTTCGTCTCTGTGTGCCCTGTGATTGGCTGGCAACCAGTTCAGGGTGTACCCTGCCTACTGCCCAAAGCCAGCTCGGATAGGCTCCAGCGCCCCCGCGACCCTTGTGAGGAAAAGCGGTTAAGAAAATGGATGAATGGATGGATTGATGGAGGAAACAAACCCGTGACGTTACATTTACGAGGAGAGCGCCTTAACCGTTACCTCACAAATAAATACACATTCAATTGAGCAAAATTTGTTGCTTATGTTCTGACGCGATTCACAGTAGCACTGGCGAGTTAGCGGTCACGACTATATCCATATGAATGGCCGAAAAGTACAGGAACCATCAATTCTTATTCTGCCAAGTACATGTATATGGTGTGTATATATGTATTGAGTTAGATTGCTTTTATTTCCTAGGGTTGCTAAAGGCACTGTCACTGGGGGGAGGTTCCTAAGCTCTTTTGTGCAGCTGTCACTCATGATTCCACACCCTGCTCAGTTGATACCACTCCACCACAAAACATTTGGGTCAAAAGTCTGAAACTAATTTTTAAAAAGTTTTGAAACTGAAGAAAAAAAAGATCTGAAAGTGAAAAAATATTTGAAACTGAAAAATAAGTTTTTGAGACAACATAACATCTGTATCTAAAAACAAAAAACATGCAACTGAAAAAAATAAGACCTCAAATGTCAAACTATATATGGAAGCCAAAAGTTAAAATAATTTATTCGTTATTATGACCGAAGTGAATAACCCCAAAAAACGTTTCACACACTTTTTTATTTTTAATACATTTTTTATATTTTGCAAAATTAAAGATCAACAAAACTATTTAGTTTCAAGTAATATTTTTCCAAATACAAAACTTTTAACTCTATAGGGCTTACTCAATCTTGCAGTTGTAGTCGGCAAAATCACAACTGTGGTAACCTCTGACGTCACTGTCTCACAGACAAAAAACTCAATTTAATTTTTAAAGCACTTTAAAACAGCCATCGCTGCATACAAAGTGCTGTACATACATGGAGTATGCTACTTCGTGAACGTAGTTGGTTAGTGGTGCTTGCATCGGGTGTCGGACCCAATAGGTCGACCACCGCTTACCATACACAGCTGGGGCCTGCAGGTTGTCGTCTCCCATGATTCGGCCTCCCACTAACTCCCGCTAGCCGCTCTTGTTAGCTGTCTTTCGGCGTTGTTTGCTGGGCTTCACACCGGCCGCCAAGCCGCCGTCACTTGCCGAGATGCTCGTTTACTCAAATAAAATAAGAATTTGTGGCAGGCTTGTAAAGTGTGGTCTTTCTGAGCCACGGCCGTGTGCCTGCTTCTGCGTGCTTCTAAATGCATGCATTTTGGCTGCATACTATGCTATAGCGACATCTAGTGGTCACTTTTTACACAATGGGGCTTTAAGTAAAAGAAAAAAAAAGATTAGATCTAGAAATGCAAGTTGGTTGATCATTATTAACTCTTTCACTGCCACTGACGTTTAAAGACGTCAAGTAAAAAGCTACGTTTCACTGCCAATGACGTCAAAAGACGTCATCCAATGATTTTTTTTTTTTTTTTTTTTGAAACGGGTAGAGGAAACCCTCCCGCATGTCTGGTCAAAGTTTCAAGTCTGTCTGTTGTGCCTAAGGACTATTTTTGGCCCCTAGAGGGCAGCGATGACTCTCTTTTGACAAGATCGGGTGGGCGTCAGTAGTATAAAAGGCCAGGCGGGGCTAGAGCGTCGAGGAGTAGGCGAGAGTTGAGGAGAGACGAAAAATGGCGACCGACGGTAAGAAGCAGACCACGCTTGATCGATTTTTTGGAAAAGGAGAAGCATCAACCAGTGCTAAAGTGCACCATTATGATGACCGCAATGATGATGGTGATAAGGAAGTTGACGCCGAAGCTGCAGCGTTGACGCGGCGGCAGCTTCGTTCACGTCCTCAGGCCTCAGAGGCTAGCGGTGCTAGCGCCGGAAAACGTCATGCACGACCGAGCACTTCTGCACGCGAGGACGTTCAATCCGACGAAGGTGATGATGATGGCGACAATGAGGTTGATGCCGAAGTTGCAGCGTTGACGCGGCGGCAGCTTCGACCGCGTGTTAAGGCCTCGGAGGCTAGCGGTGCTAGCGCCGGAAAACGTGGTGCACGACCGAGCACTTCTCCGCACGAGGACGTTCAATCGGACGACGACGAAGAGTATCCTGAGTCCGATGGATATTCTTCGGAGGAGTGGGTACAGTCTGACCACGGAGAAAGTGATTCGGACAGTATTTCATCCGCAGAAGACGTCGAAGGTAAGCACAAACTTGCTATGAGATACTTTTCTAGCACGCTGCTAGCACCTCGTGTAACGTGAATGTGCATTCATAGATCGTGGATCGTGCTCACAGCGACGTCCCACTGCAAAGACGACAAAGAGAGGTATAAAAAAAGTGTTTTCAATACACCGCAACAACAAAAGAAAACGCTCTTTCGATATTATTGTAATTGTATATATTTCTTTCAGCTGCAGCTCAGAGTGACGCTCCTCGGAGTGAGCAGAATAAAGGTCCATCAACCAGTGGATCCAAGAAAAAACGTAAATATATATATTTATATATATATATTGCATCACACTGATCTAAAATGAATATTATATGATATTGAAATGTATATTTGCAGATCCCCAAAAATCTGGCTGGCATGAAGCAGGCTGGCAGCCAAACTCCTTCCCCTTCACTGTGGAGCCAGGACCAAGAGGTGCCGCAGCAGAGCTGAATTCAACCCGGCCAGTTGACTTCCTGCAGCTCTTCATCACAGACGAACTTCTGCAGCACATTGCTGATCAGACAAACTTATTTGCACGTCAGTCAATGCAAAAACGGGCTGAAAGTCTGCCACACTGCAGGAGTCGTGCTTGGAAGCCAGTGTCTGTGTCTGAGCTCAAAACGTTTTTTGCACTCCAATTCCTTACTGGGTATATAAACAAGCCCAGTATCGAAATGTATTGGACTCAGGACGAAATAGAGACGACACCATTCTTCAGTCGCGCAATGCCTCGAAACCGCTTCCAGCTCATCTGGAGTTTCCTGCACTTCAACGACAACGAGACGGCACACAGTTCAGACGACAAACTATTTAAAATTCGTCCTGTGTTCAAACACGTTGTAAACAAGTTCAAGGAACTGTTTCAACCGGGCAGGAATATTTGTATTGATGAGGGAATGATGAGTTTCCAGGGACGTCTTTCGTTCAAAGTGTACAACCCCCAAAAGCCGGTCAAATATGGGATCAAATCATACATTTTGTGTGACTCCCAAACCGGCTATTGTTTCAATATGCAACCCTATGTTGGCATTAGTTGTTCTCTCCCCGATACAGTGTTCAACTTACTGGATCGTCTGCCAGGAAATGGGTACACACTATTCATGGACAATTTTTATAACTCTATTGCTTTGTGTGAACGTCTCCTGGCAGCACGCACCAATGTTTGTGGAACGCTGAGGAAGAACAGGGGTGAACCCAGTGAGATAACGTGCCTAACCAACACTGGCCTTGGGGTGGGGGGGAAACTGGTAAGGCACAACACAAATGTTTTAATTGTGGCATGGCAGGACAAACGTTTGTTGAGGATGGTGACAACGTTTCACAAAGATGAAATGCGGACAGTGGAGGTGTGGCGGAAGGCACAAAAAAAAAAAGAGTGCCTTTCGAAAAACCAATTTGTGTTGTGGACTACAATTCCAAGATGAATGGAGTGGACAAGATGGATCAAAACATCTCGTACCACCCATTCACACGGAAAACGTTGAAGTGGCACAAAAAGTTTGTTGCCTATCTTTTCCAAATATGCATGTTCAATGCTTACATATTGTACAAAAAAAAAAATGGGACGAGTCAACCTTTTTTGGAGTTCATCCAGCAGGTGGTGAGAGGGTGGCTGTTGCCACAAGACCAGGAGGAAGTTGGGATGGAAGAGCATGAGGAAGCCAGACAAAATACTAGGTCACCGTATTTTGATCCTGAAAGCCGACTTGATGGTAACATGGCCAAACACACGCTGGAACACATGCCTGCTACTTCCCGGAAAAAAAAGCCAGCAAGAAGGTGTCGGGTCTGCATGCGAAGGGGCATTCGCAGTGAGACAAGGCTGTGGTGCAAATCTTGCAGTGTCCCCTTGCACGCAGGCGAGTGTTACACTGTTTACCACACAAAAGTAAAATTTATGTAGTTCAAACATCCACACAATTGTAAATAATCACACATGCACTGTTGTACACCTTTGTAAATAGTTTGTCAAATTGTTAGTTTTCTATGTAAATAAACTGTTTTTTTTTGTTATAAAAAAAGACTTTTTCATTGTTGGTGGTACTGTTTTATAGAAGTAAAGCACTATTTAGGTGTTTGTGGCATCATTCATGGACAAAAAGAAGTGTACAATTCACTGAAGTGCATGAAATAACATAGTTTCACAAAAAGCCGTTTTTCTCCACTTTTTGTTTCAAAACAGAGAATTTCGGTGAAAGTTACCATTTTCTATTGTTGATTACTGAAGAACGGAATAAGCTAGAAACAAACTTTTTTTTTCTGATGAAAGATGAGAGTCCAATCTTTCATTTGGTAGTATGTGTGTTTCCATAGTCCAAACACAACATTTTCTGTGGACCTTGAAAGATCACTCAAAATGCTTAAATCGGCTGGCAGTGGGGACAACCCGTTTCGGAAAACGTCTGGCAGTGAAAGAGTTAAGTGGAAATATGTTTTTTTTTTTGTCTTCTGTACTCATACTTGTTCTTTCACCAAGCAAAAATATTTGATATTTATCCAGATACCCGATTATTTAACAGAATTTTCTGTAGGATATTTGAAGACCAAAATATTCGATGTAAAAGAGGTCCGAGTGCGAACGTTAAAGAGGCAAGGGTCCCGAAGCGATCCTATTGGTCAGCTCACTGGCTCACAAGTTCTTTGTGGGGAAACACAAATCGTGTTGGGAAAGTGTGTTTGCCACTACATGCCTTTGACATTGAGTGGTTCAACTTCTTTTTACCACAACATACGTAAGCTATGCTGCTTCCTATAGATTATGAGAATGTCCCACCCCTTATGACTTTATCTGTGGTTCATTGTTTATATATTTTATCATTAGTGGTTAGTATGTTTTACAATTGTGTGAGAGCTGATAATGTCAAATTGCTTAATAAAAATTAGCAAGACAGCTGCAGAGGCAAAATTCAAGATTTATTTCCAATCCCGTCTAATGAACTCATCAGGAGAACGTCTCCTTGGCTAATTTAACATCCGGGAAGCACAGAGTTTCAATAAAGTTGGACAGGCTGACAGAGTATGTTGTCATTTCTTTCAACACAGAAAACTGGAGGTGGTTTGTTCTAAGGAAAAAGGCAAAATGGTTACTGTGGTGACAGTGGGAGGCTGGTAGCAGCAGCTGAGCTGAGGCATGCAGCGTGGAGGATGTTGAGTTAACTAGTTGACTGCAAGACAGAGTGCAGGTTGACTAAAAGGTTCAGATAAGAATTGATGTCAAGGAAAAGGGCACAAGGGGCATTTTACTAACTTTGTACTAGCAGTCAAACTGATGATCTTTTAGTAACCTCTTGTTTAAATCAGCCTCATGCACAAAAGGAAGACTCCATCAGCGTGTGACGTAGTGCACACTGTTCAAATAATGTATAGTCATTTTAAGAATGAATCAATAGTGTGAAATAGAATTTTGTAAAGCAGCGACAATGTTAATTTAGTCTGAAATAGGTATAGGCCAGTCACAGAGCCTGACGACTTTTCCCTTTGTCGAAAAGAGATGGCTGTTTTGGGATATTTTTCTTTCCAGGCACTTATGTACATGAATATGCTTTAAAAAAATTGTTTTAATTTTTATTTTTGTAGAGGTGATTATGGTATTAAGATTCGTGATTGTGGTAATGTTCAGGTCAATTACGGTGATCAGCTGTGAGCATATTTCCTTGATCAAACACGGTGGAAACGCTCGTGATAAAGCTAGTCAGTCGACTTTTTTCTGCTTTTAGTATTGTTTACAAGTTGCAGCTAAATTGATGTCAGGCATGACTTGACGTTATCTTCCGATCCTCAAAACATGAGGCTAGTTTGACAAGAGAAGCTACTCACAGTTAGTTGTGTGGCGATATCTTCAAAGCAATGTGACACAAATTAACCTGATGTGCAAGGCATATAATTACTAGCATACTACAGTTGTTGTCTGTGAATTATTGCACACAATAGTAAGTCGGCAAAACGTCACTGTTATACTTTGTACCTTAACAACGGAATGAAGAGCGACATGATATCAGCTAAGGGAAGTTGACCTACATCCATGCAGAACAACAGTATGACCCCTGCTTCAGACCACACTATTCTGATAAATACATGGAAATAATATAATATATAAATAAAACTTCAGACAGATGCCATTAAACTTAGTGGGACCACGTTTAATTAAAAATATATATATATTAGCGCATCTTCTCCTAAAGGTGTCTACCTGCAGCGCTCCATCTTATTAAATGGACTAACTACTGGATTAACTGACATTGTACAGCACCGCACTGTGATAAATGTTCACTCGGCATCCGTTGCAGCCTGGTTATTGTGGAAGGAGGGGGTCCCTCCATCTCTGAGCCCTTCTTGAAGTTTCTTTTTTTTCTTCCCCCATATTGGTTTAGAGTGGTTTGGATAATAAATGAATGGGGTTTTGACCTTTATCTACCTGGTTGGGTGGTTTAGATCAGGGGATGTCACTGATCTTTCTCAACTGTAAACCTGTGACGCCTTTTGAGACTCTTTAGTGATTAAGGGCTATACTTGACTTGACTTGACCATTGGTGGGTCATCAGCCTTGAAGTGGCACCATCCTGCTTTCAAGCAGTTTATGTCTCACTGCTACCTGTATTTCTGTAGCAGCTTGACAGTTGGAGTTATTTTTTTGCACCACAAAAATGTGCATCTTATGGAGTCTCGATACATTACTCAGAAGCAAGGAGAAAAATGCTTGTGTCACAGATTTTCATGCCTCTCTCTCAATCTTCCCCTTAATCCAAGGCATAAAGCATAAATCCCTGGATGTGTTCCTCAAATTTAAAGAGAAAGCCTTTTTTTCTTTCTTTTGCAGTCAACTTCACCTCATCCGTCTGTTAGGCTCAGTCTGTGTTGGACTGAAGCCTTCAAAAACCTCACTCCTTAAAAAAAAAAACTCCCCTTAAATTCACTTCATTGAATCTACAGTTTTACATCAACGGAATACAACAATGGATCTTCTATTCTGACATTGATGATAGTGTCCTCGACTCCTCGCGTTTTAATTCAGGCAGGTAATAAAAATGTAAGCTCTGCCAAACATAGGTGATCATTAAAAGCTGTAACACTGTATGTGATTGTTGAAATAACGTTATGTACAATAAATTAGTAATTTTATTAATAATATATTGTGAACATTATAGTCTATATAGCTTAACTGGACTTTTAAAACAGACGATTAAAAAGGAAAACACACGCCACATACTTTAATCCCAATGACAGTGTTAGCTTAGTTTAAATAAGAGACTAAAGACCTTTTTTAAATTTTTATTTTTTTATTTGTTTTACTGCTCTAAAGTGTAAGGAATTGAGACTCAGACCGCACAAAACATAAGCAAAAGTGTCTATTGTACACAAGGAAACAGTAGGTCCAGATTGTAGCTCAACCTGTATTTGGAATTTTTATCACAATGTGATGACTACACGGTGACTACGAAGCCTTTTGTTTACAGTCCCGGTAGTACCAAATATGGCCGCTACAGCCTGCAATTCGAAGCTGTTCCCAAGGACTATTGCAAAAATGTATTTTCCCTCTATTGTCATTTTCATTTAATTTATATATATATATTGTATAATACATATACATACATATGTGTACTGTATATTTTGCTTGAGCTTGTGTGTATTTTCCAAGATTACGTTAGTGTAAACACTATTCTGTTGACTGTTGTACATTTTCTACTTTCGGATTTGTGCCACACAGTGAACTGCTACTCATTCATAGGATCACTCATTGCCATAGCAACAGTCACAAAGTCGCATAAATTCACATTATAAGCCAACATTTGATATTTACAAACTGTTCAAGGCATTTGTATTTGGTAACAAACACTTCACATGGCTGTCATTTTAAGTGACCCTAGTGGAGTAAATATTCCTTTGTCAAGTGTGTTTAGATGGATAGTCTGTGTATCAGTAAGCATCTGGCATTGGCCCTCAGCACCAAAGACCCCTCCTCCCCTCTTTCTCTCAGTATTCCTCTCACCTCAACATCAGACTAATAGGGAGAAAGGAGTGGGAGGCGAGTGAGAGGAGGGAAACACTTGAGGAAAATATCTTGGTACAAGCATGGCAGGGGGAATAAAAAAGAAAGTTTTGGACCTTGTGACAAAGATTAGGTGCTGGAGATCCAAATTCAAAACTACATATATCTATTAGTAAGACACTTTTGAAACCGATTTAATATAAATATCCCTAAACCTACAGAATAAAATATTTGGGATTGTATAATTAAGGCCAAGCACAAGCTGTTTTGTTCATTTGTGTGTGTATGTGTGTTTGTTTTGTGGGGGAATAGGAAATAGAAATAATCCATAATAGACCAAAACTTTATTAAATTTATCAGCCCCCGCTGAACGAGTCGTGAGGTCCACAGAGATATCAATGACTGTGGTCCGTGAGTATTGCATTAAAAAGACGGGAAACACCAATGAAAAAGCTTAACACACAGATGTGCCATTGATACGTTGAACCGAGGTCTCAGTTTGACATTTTTCAAAGCCTCATTCAATTGCAGCCATTCCCACACCATGTTAATACTTGGGCGGGGCGCCCAAGTAAACTGGCTGCCACGTCGGCGAAGGCAGAAGAGAGTTGTGGCTGTATGTATTCGAATGTGGAGATGAAACGAGAAAGTGAACGAAAAGAGATCAAATGAAACGCCAGACTGCAGTGTGACCTCCTTTCTCCTGTAGTTCATTTCGTTTACCCCGTTTGGACCCCACCCGTTTGGTAATGTGCAGCGATCGGGCACTTTCCGCGGAGACGACTTGAACTCCTGCGGAACTCGGTAAATGACATCAGCTTGAAGGTATAGTTCGGGTTTTTGGACATGAATCTATTTGGCATCCTCACCTAAAGTGGTGTGCAATCAGCACTGGCTTACTTCTGACAGCGTCCTATGACACGAGATCTAGTCCGGTTTTGGTTGAGATGAGGAGTAGTCCGGCAAGTTGGCTGGGGTCACAGAAATAAAGCGTTTTTCTTTTTAAAACAATTTGTTTTCAAAAGAGTGATAAATTTGCATCACAAAACTGCACATCAGAACAAGTCAGACTCCATTACTGCCGGGCTCCATTTTTCTGTTCATATCACTGCGCGGCGCACTGCATCCAGCTGACAGACAAACCAAGTTGTTTGGAAGTGTTAAGCTGATGCGAGAGAACTAATGGAGCAAGAGCCATAAGTATATAACATTACAATTGTATAAACTTTATAATCTTGTATAAATAAGAAGTGTTGTGTGTTCCTGTGTTGCACATTCTGTTTTGTATTCTTGTGTCCGAGTGTTTGAAACGCATCGCATGTATCGTGGTGGAAAGGGACTCATTCATACATTGTTGGTAACGTGTGCTAATTCGGCTTGCAAGTAAAGTTTCTTGTGTTCGGCGTTGGCTGTGGCCAACAGTAGCCGGTTGTGTGAAGACAAATAAAAAGGTGAGATAGATTACCAACCACGTCTGCTGACAGCATACTTGTGACACGTCACACTATATTATATTGTTCTATATGTAAAAACGGTGAGGATGCGTGATTTCCCGGGCTGTATCAATAAAAATGTACCTGAATCTCCGCACACTTTTTACCGCTTTCCGAGCACTGCAAACAAGTGTTTGTCAGTGACAGTCACCCGCTCTCTCGGGACTACAGCTAATCAAGTTGTACCCCTTCTCTATTCCTCCTATCTCTCTCTTTCTGCCCGTTCTAATTCCATTTGACGAATACCGGCATCAGTATATTCAGGTTCATAAAGATACCCTCTTGGCTCATTGCTAAAGACATTGGCGTCGTAGTCAGACATGTTATCGTGTATTTTCAAAGTTATAATTACGGTGAAACGTACGTCTGTCAGCTGGACATGCAGCACCCTGCGCAGTGATGCGAACAGAAAAATACTGCCCAGCGGTAATGGAGTCTGAGTTTTTTTTAATGTGCAGTTTTGTGATGCAAATGTATCACTCTTTTAAGCACAAATTGTTTTTAGAAAAAAAACGCTTTATTTCCGTGACCCCAGCCAACTTGCCAGACTACTTTCGTCTCGACCAAAACCTGGGTCTCGGGTCACAGGATGCTGTATGTCAGTGCTGATTGCACACCACTTTAGGTGAGGATGCCATACAGATTTATGTTCAAAAACCTGAACTATCCCTTTAAAGTCGAGACATGGTTACAAGGCACAATTTAATCTGCAATCTATCAGTTACGCGGTTGTACATGGGAAAAGAGCAGCCGCGAGATCATTCCACATCGATGAATCCATGGTTCGGAAGGTGAGGAAGCTAAACAATGTCGGGGCTTGCCATCATTCTGGAAGGATCCAACCGCTGGGCATTGAAACTTTGCGTTCCAAGTTGCGAGAAGCATTGGAGCAATCCACCAAAACAAACTGGGAGGCCGCGCACTCACACTTCACACTGTGGTGGCCGTAAGCCACTTAAGTAGCCACAGCTGCCCTGGGGCAGGCTGATGGAAGGTTGGTTAATGTTTGGTGGCCACCACCACACATTCGCACTTTCTATACACCAGCGTGAGTAGTAGGGGTGTGAATTGCCTAGTACCTGGCGATTCGATTCGTATCACGATTCATAGGTCACGATTCGATTCGATAGCGATTAATCCCGATACGAATCTATACAGTAAATTGAATATTGCAATTTTTTAAAATTCAAATTTAGAAAATACTTATCAGTAAACTGGTACATGTACACTGTAAGATTTGTATGAAAATGTATTTATCTCAAAATTCAGGTTGCAGTCTTCTGTTTCATGTTTGAACAGCACTGAAATAAATATTATGGCTGAGGAAGAAGTGGTGCCCGTTTTCAAAGCAGCTCTACACTTACAAGACGAAAGGCATCGACCAACGCTAAAAGAGCACATTGATGACGACGATGATCATCATCGATGATGATGATGGTGAATCCGAGCTTGACGACGAAATTGGAACCGCTGACGCGGCGGCTATGACGGCGTCATAAACGCGCAGCACAACCGAGCACGCACAGGCGGACGTTCGATCGGACGACGAATAGTGCCCCGAGTCCAATGCATATTCATCGGAGGAGTGTGTACAGTCTGCTACTTGCTATTTATTCCCCGGAAAAAAAGGCGGTCAAGAAAGTGTAACGTTTGCACGCGAAACGGACAAAGTGAAAGTAAACTGTTGTGCGAGTCCAGCGGCGTCTCCTTGCACGCAGGAGAGCGTTACAAAAAGAAAAACTGTATTTGAAACATCCACATAATTGTAAGTAGTACCACAGTTGCACACATTTGTTAATAGTTTGCGAAATTGTTTTGTCAAATTGTTACACTGTTGAATGGAAATAAACATATTTTGCAATCAAAAAACACTTTTTCATTGTTGGTGAAAGCGTTTTACAGAAGTAAAGCACAATTTAGGTGTTTGTGGCATCATTCATGGACAAAAAGAAGTGTAGAATTCACTAGAGTGCATGAAATAACAGTTTCACAAAAAGCTCTTTTTCTCCGTTTTTTGTTTCAAAACAGAGAATTTTGGTGAAAGTAACCATTTTCTATTGTTGATTACTGAAGAACGGAATAAGGTAGAAACAAACTTTTTTTTCTGTTGAAAGATGAGAGTCCAATCTTTCATTTGGTAGTATGTGTGTTTCCATAGTCCAAACACAACATTTTCTGTGGACCTTGAAATATCAGTCAAAATGCTTAAATCGGCTGGCACTGGGAACAACCTGTTTCTGAAAACGTCTGGCAGTGAAAGAGTTAAAAATCAATTCTGCCGCATATTGAATCAATTCGAGAATTGTGCGCTGAAATATCGCGATATATTGCCAAATCGATTTTTTTCTAACACCCCTAGTGAGTAGCACTGGAGGCAATGTGTGTGAAGTGCCTTGCCCAAGGACACAACAACACATGACTTGGGGAAAGCGGGGATTGAACAGCCAACCTTCTGGTTACTGTACAACCGTCTCTACACCCTGAGCCATGGCCGGTTTTACTGAAACACTCATCCTCACCTCTTAACAAAACAACATTGCTAATTTATAACTTTTTTTTTTTCTGGAGAGCTCAGTATTGTTCATTCGGTAATTTTACCGATTTGACATGTCATCATCATTGCTCTCCTTTTTTATTTTTTTATTTTTATTTTTTTGCATGTGGGTCATAATGTGTATGTGCGTGCGTGCGTGCTTGGGTGTGTGTATTCATTAGTTCACCTAAAAACTATAAAAAAAAAAATTCCATACCGTTCCCCTAAACCGAACACTTCCAGCCAGAGTCATGAGGCCGTCAGGAAACCCGAGAAAAGACCAAAGAAAAGAAATGAAAGTGAAATCCAGCACCGACCAGACACCACCCACCAGGCCACCAACCAGAGTCCTTCACCAACCCCAGAGACATCTAAATTTCAACAAATCATGGAGACCTCGAGAGACTGAAGAAGGTATATTATAATCACCAACTGAGGGGTGTAGTTAATCCATAACTTTTTGCGTGTCCAATAAACCAACTGGTGAGATGAGAAATGAACAGAGTTTCCTGCGCAGGATAATTCTTAAAGGAGATCTCCTGTTGCACCACCGAATCAAACTCCGACAAGTTCTGATCAACAATGCACACCCTCCTCTCGAAGGGCCAGCCTTTTATTACAATTCAGTCTCCAAGCAGAATATCTCTCCCTTCATGAATGAGCAAATGTGTTATACAGTTGAAGGACATGTCAAACAATAGAACTCTTAGTGCAGCTGCAGCTGTCTTCGTCTCTAGCCAAAATATGTATATTTTCAAGGCACTTTTCATATTCTTCTTCATAACAAAATCTCACTTTATCATTTGACCCAAAAGCACCAATGACCGTGACTAATGGAAAAGCAAAGCAAGTTCTGTTCAAGACCACAATGTACGTGTACAAAATAAAACAAGAAATTCTGGACCAATCAGTGTATAGCAAAATCAAGGGCGAAAATATGTTTTCGTACAAAGTGATGAGAAGGAACTTTTCTAGACTAAATAATATGGTCCCAGCTTTAACCCAGAACATACGAGGTCAACATCATGTGCCCTGCTCAGGACACAAGACACTTTGACAAACTTAAAATGAAGAATTAAAATGTTCATGATCAGTAACAATAATCGATATATGAAAATAGGTATTAAAATGTTATAATATCCTTCAGTCCCCCTTTTGGGCTTACGTAAACACTAAGCCCAATAACTAAATATTTAAACATTTTACACAAAGATTCCAGCGGGATCTACATCGGATGTTGCAGCAGGCCGGGCTGAGGAAGTAATAGCCTCCATCATCATGTAAGAAGACTTATTTCGTACGTCCTGTTTTTCAATTGCGGCAGAAATAATTTTCTCGCAAAGGGAACGAATACAGGGTATACAACAACATCCGCATATTGTTATTAGAGCCGTAAATACAGCAATTGATATCAAAATTGTGGAAATTAAGGTTTTGTAGCGGCCAAATACAGTCATCCAATTATCCCATAGCGAAGTGTCTATACCCGAGTGTTCATTCATCTTTCTATTAAGTGTCCGGAGTCCCTTAATTGCAATAGTTAAAGTACCATCCGGTGCGGTATTATTAGGAATGAAGGTACAACATTGATCTGCGAACATTGAGCAAACTCCCCCTTTTTCTGCCAATAGCATATCAAGTGCAATTCGGTTCTGAAAAGCCATCAAAGATGTGGCAGCCAATTGGCCATGTACAGCTTCAAATCCAGATTGAGTCCAATTTCCTAGTCTTTGTACATTGTAATGCACATAATTAATTCTGTCTACATTTTTGTTAATGGTACACCACCAACAAATTAGGGATTCAAATCCTGAAGTTATTTGATTAGTCAATTTGTATTCATTTGGCACACCTCTTGGCACTCCAATCGCATCAATGTAGGTGGGGACATTTTCCTGTTGCCAAGAAGATCGTTTAATTCTATGGAAAGGAGGAGAAGATTGTGGTTCCCAAGTGTCAATCATTTGTAAAAGGTTATCAACCGAGGTGGGAAAAAGTTGTACTGGCAGAAGAAGGGTGATGAGAGCACAATATCCTTTGCCATCCCAAGGCAACTTGTCAAATATCTGATTATGCCCACACCACCACCAAATGTCAGCCCTTGATTGAGGCTTGAATTTTTGACCCACATTTATTATTGTAGTGCAGTGTGAAATGTGATCTAGTTCTCCCAATTGTTCTCCGGTACCTGTCATTTTAATACATGAAAAATTACCATCTGCAATTTCCTTTGAAAATATTGGTTTAGTTGTCTGCAAATTCACTAGTGGATATATCTTATCCCATTGAGAGCATTTGGCATTTGGGGCAGTTTTATTCATAATTTCCATTATACATTGTTCCTCGATTTTAGCCGGGATTACTCTCAATAAAGGTCGTGGTCCCACACATACTACACACTCCTTACCAGAGGCGTGTGCTGCCTCGTGTGCTAGCAATAGCCAATTGTTGCTGCTTTTGGATACTCCTGTAGTAACCCTAAACCATTCAATTACACTATCAATCGGTACACTTACAGCTTTTATCCCATTCTCCATTGAGTATTTAGTCATTTTTGGTTGGTCTAGCTTACTCATAGTCTTATTTACACAGATTAGAATAGGAAAACGTGGGTCAACGCCGTGGGACCATGCCCATAACAGTAATCCAAAACAGGAGGTGTTGTACAGAGTTACATTAGCTGGTCGTATATTCCCGTCGGGAATGGAAAAGGTTAATTCTAGTTGACCTCCCATTTTACGCAGTGTTGTCCTTTTAGAAAAGAAAACAGCCTCCTTACTTTTTCCCGGTGGCCAATATTGTCCACTTTGGGTGGTTATAAAAGTACCCCAATCTAGTTGCGCAACATTTCCTGTCAAATACCACCAATATTTCACCCATATTCCTCCCCTTGTCTCTTCCCATCCTCTAAATCCCTTTAATGACGTAATGGGAATTTTGACAGAGGTGTTTGTGTTTGGGGCAACTGTCACCGTGACTGAGTCATCATACGTTTTGGATATAACCCAGGGAATGTGTGGAGAGTTCATGTCTCGCTTAGCCCGAATTTTTGTGGTTGCGTTTACAGATGTGGTTAGGGGATCCCAAAAACACAAAATTGGCATAACAGTCAGTATAAGAAAGAGTGTCGTGATGCAGACGCAATTGAAGACGCATTGTCTCTTCGAAGTAGCCATCTTGTGATTTTTTTTTTTTTTTTTTTAAACAGTCGTCACTTTCTTTATTTTCTTGTGTGGATGGTGCACTCAGGTTCCTTGAGCAGCATCAGCAGAAGGTTGAACAGAGCCTTTTTGTGAAGAGGGTCCTTCTGCCTCTCTCCAACTGCCAGGGGTGCAAAAATCGGTCACCGGGATTTTATCTTCCCAAGTTGTGACTCATTCTTTGTGGAATGCCCTGGAAAAAGGGACACATTCCTCCTGTTTCCATTCGAAAGACGTCCTCAGCGAAACTCAATCTTCATGTAGTAATTCCTCAGCTCGTTAGCTGACACTGGAAGCAGTTGAATGGCCTCTCGGCTGGCACATCTGGTCACTGGAACAGCTGGCTGGTCTCTCTGTTGATTCGTCAGATGGCAGGTGCAGTGGTTTCTCTGTTGATTCCCGGTGGTGGCTGGCTCCTGAAGGTGGAGGCTTTGGTCCAGATCCAGCAGGTCGTGTGGATGAGAGGTGATACCAGGTGTCTCCCTTGTTATGCAAGCGCACGGCACGAGATGTTCTCTCGGTCACCTTGTGAGGTCCGGTCCATCTGGGGGAACACCATTTCCTTTTAATAACTTTTAGCCACACATATTCACAATTATTCATTTTTAAAGGAACGTCTAGTTGTTTATCTGTTAACTTAGAGAACGTAGATACTATCTCTTTAAGTACTGGAGGTCCTGCAACGGGTGACTCTCCCAGCGGCACATTAGGAGCCGGAAAAGGTCTGTTTTTGTGACCTTCAAATGGAGTCCAGCCTTTAGCTGAATTCATTGACATGCGTACATTCATCAGAGCAACAGGAAGTGCTTGGAGCCAGTTCAATTTTGATGAGGCTAGTGCTTTAGCCAATTTTTCTTTAATATTTCGGTTCATTCGTTCAACCTGTCCTTGCGATTGAGGATGGTATACAGAACCAAATGCGTGTTTTAGCCCCAATGCTTTTTCTACTTCCTGCAAATGTATGTTTTTAAAGTGAGTCCCGTTGTCAGAACGGATTTTCCTGGGAAACCCATGTGATGGTATGTAATGATTAATCAAATGTTTTACCACCTCCTTTGCTGTTTCAGATTTACAGTGATATGCTTCCGGCCAGCCGGAAAAGGAATCCACTATCACCAACAAGTATCGGTACCCTTGCACTGGCTTTATCATGTCGGTGAAGTCCATAGAAATCACTTGTCCCGGACCAGTCACTTCCGGATCGTGAGTGCCGGGAGAAGGTTTCGAAGTGGGCATACTGTTGAATTTATTACAAACAGTGCAGTTTCGCAGTTCATGTTTAACCACTTGTCTCATATAAGGGTGGTACCAGTTGCCCAATCGTCTCATTACCTCTTCTACACCAACATGGCACATTCCATGGGCTTCGGAAATTAGACTTTTTAATTGTTTTTGGGATAGGACATATTTACCTTCTTTTCGCCAAATGCCTGCTTCATCTTTTTTACCCCCTTTTTCCAGCCACACACTCTTTTCTTCTGGACTCGCCTTCTTCTGCCACCGTTTTATTGTTTCTGAAGTTATTTCTGGTCCGTCCTCCAATTCACCTTCACTCACCACCAGTTGTCGTGTTGAGCTGTAGCCTGCGGCTCGTTTTGCGGCTTTGTCGGCATGATCATTTCCTACTGACACAAAATCATCACGTTTCGAATGTCCTTTACATTTGATTACTGCTACGGCTTTAGGTAGTAGTATGGCGTCTTTTAACTCAAGGATGTCTTGATAGTGTTTAATAGGCATCCCTGAAGCAGTCATGTAGTCATTTCTCTTCCATTCGTTAATAGCCGTGTGTATCACTACTATTACATAAGCCGAATCAGTGTATATGTTTACAGTCTTGTCTTTTGCTAATTTCAAGGCAGTTATCACAGCTACCAACTCCGCTCTTTGAGCTGACTGAGGCCCTGTGAGTCTATCTGCCACTTTTAGGTCATAAGTTGTTCCAGTCATTTGTGTTACAGCAAAACCAGATTGGAGCCCTTTGTCTCCCTTAAAACAACATCCGTCCGTAAATAACGTCAGATCTGGGTTATCTAGTGGGACATCGTAAAGGTCATTTCTCAATGTGTTTTCTTCCACAATTCGCTGAGTACAGCAGTGGGATTGGCCCTCCAACATGCCTTCTGCCATGTTAATTCCCTCATGTATAAACAAAATGTGAGGTTGTGTCAGGACTGATTCAATTTTTCTCTGTCGTCCACCTGTCATTGTAAATGCTTGGCTAGTTACGTACTGCACAGTGCTGTGTGACGTGCGGATTGTCAGCGGGTGGTGCAATACAATGTGAGATGTTTTTTGGATCAAGCGAGCTAATGCGGAAGCAAAAGCTGCACAAAGAGGGTGTCGCCGTTCATATTTTCCAAGAGGTGTTGAGGCGTACAGGCAAACATGCCTTTCACCATTCTCCCCCTTTTGAAACAGAACAGCTGACACACTTGTAGGCTTCTCTGACACATCAAGAAAAAACATCTTTTTATAATTAGGGATCATCAGAGCCGTAGCTGATGATAAAAATTGTTTCAGCAGAACAAAAGAGTTGTCTGCAGCTTGAGTCCAATTAAGAACATGTGACAGGTTTCTCATTCCTTTTTCCCTCACCAATTGTCTGAGAGAATGAGTCAGTTCAGCAAAATCTGAAATATGGTGTCTGGAATAATTACAGAGACCCAGAAATGCCAACATTTGCTTCACATTTGTCGGTTTGGGATGGTGCAAGATGTCATTCTTGTGTGACGGAGACATACCTGTCCCCTGTTTTGATATAAGTCGTCCCAGGAAAGAAACCTGAGTTCGGGCAATTTGGAGTTTGTCCTTGGAGCATTTTAGGCCCACTGAAGCCAGGTGGCTTAAAAGGAGCCGTGTAGCTTGCAAGCAGGTCTCCTCGGACGGTGCAGCTAAAAGTAGGTCATCCACATATTGCACCAAAAGAACATCAGCAGGTAGCCGGAGAGGTGACAGCAACTGTCGAAGGGAAGCATTGAAAACACCAGGAGACAACACAAACCCTTGTGGCAGTCGAGTATATGAGTAACACTCATTATTCCACATAAATGCAAAATATTTTTGCATAGATGTGTGAAGAGGGATGCAAAAAAATGCATTTGCAAGGTCAATGCAAGTGAAATGCGTGTGCAATGGAGTAATTTGTAACAGAGCAGAATGAGGATTTGGCACTGGCAATGCAGGTGTCAAAACTTTAGCATTAATAGTTCTGAGATCATGTACCATACGAAATTTTCCAGTACTTTTCTTTTCCACTGGAAGAATGGGAGTATTGTAATTTGACTTCTCAATTTTACAGAGAACTCCTGCTTTTATCAAACCCTCAATTGTTGTTGAGATGCCAAGTCGGCCTTCATCCGTCATCCGGTATTGTGGCACCCAAACTGAGCCCGGCTTCATTTCGAAAGTCACCGGAGCAACGGTACACAAACCCACATCAGTCGGGCCTTCAGACCACAGTGCAGCGGGCAGGGTTTTTAATACGTCGTCAGCAAAATCGCTGTTAGAAGATTCCCTCCCATGGTAGCGATCCAAAAGCTGATGTTCTAAAATTGACATGGAAGCAAACATATCAGATTTAATCCAATAAGCATCAAGAGATCTGGAATATAGTAAATCTGTGTGTATCGTGTTTTGCCAGTCAGTAGCTTTTGTGCAAGCCAGGACAAATGGACCCAGGTCTTTCGCTGTGTGCCGGGATGACACCATCAGTGATACATGAGGATGACATGCCAGCACGGATTCATCAGCTGGCTCCGCCATTTTGTACCATCGGGATTGCTCTTCAGTTAAATTCACAGAAAAAGCCACACCGGGCCCACCTGCGAACAGATGACCTATTCGCAACTCCCAGGCGTCATCAACAATCGTACGGAACTCCTCACTGTATATCTCATCACCACATCTGTCATAAAAAAGAGTACAATGGATGCAGTCAGATACCATATTGTATGAGTGCAAGTTACGAACCCAAGTAGTCCATTTTGTCCAAAACTTTTCAGCATCTTTCCACCCTGGGGACTCAATGTCAACTTTTGCCCAGTAGACATCTGAAGTGGCACACGTCATGGCTTGTTGAGGTGCCAGTGGAAACTGGGTGAAGGCGGAGGTACCCGTGCAGTGATGAGTATGTCCATCTGGGAATTGAAGCGTAAGTCCCTTCGACCCACACTGGATTAATGGAGCAGTTTTTACGAGAAGATCCCTTCCCATAAGATTCACGGGACAGTTCGGTGCGTACACAAATGCATGCAGGAATGTTTGGGTGAAGCATTGTGTATGTGCTGGGGCTGTTAAATTTAGAGTAGCTTCTTCTCCTTTAAATCCAATCAGCGAAATGCCATCAGTGGTTAGGGATAATCCGGGTGGCAGTGTCATAATGGTAGAGTGACGAGCTCCAGTATCTACCATAAATGATAATGTAGTCCCACATACTGAAATGTCAATCATCGGTTCATCCAGACCTGTACATGTGAGTTTAGTGTCCAGTCATTGCGGAAACTGTCCTCCAGGTGGCGCCAGGAACCCATGTTGTTCCACTGGTGGTGGTGGTGGTGGGTATTGCAGCTCGACTGGAGGCGGCATGTACTGGTCTCGTCCGGCAGGAGGCAGATAATGCTGATTTGGAGGAAAAGGCAGATATTGTTGTGACATTGCTCGCATACGTGAGCCCCGCCCCCTTTGACGGTAGTCATTTCCGCGGCCACGGCGTTGATAGAGGTCATGACCGTATTGTTGATAGTAGCGGCCACCATCTTGATCTTGATAGGGGCTCCCTCGGCCTTTGTGTTGCACACGGTCTCTGCTCCAATTTTCACGTGGTTGCCTTCGGCATTGGTTCGACCAGTGGCCAGTTGAACCACATTTGAAGCATTGGTCTTGTCTCACAGAAGGACCCGACCGGAACACAGCGCACTCTCCCACAGAATCAGGTGATGAGATCTCAGTGAAGGCCGGAGCTAAAAGTGGCTCCTCTTTTTTCTTTAAAGATTGTAATTGTATAATTGCTAATTGACATTCAGTACTCTTATGTTTTTCAACTTTTGAGTCGATATCTTTTGCATGTCTTCTCAAATGATGTTTAAGATGAGACAGCCACCTTGTATGGTCTGCCCCGGGCAAATCTGGGTTCGAGTCCAAAGCCTGCACAACAGACTTAGGAATCCCTTTCAGCACAGCTGCTCTGAAAATTTGCGAATATAATACAGAGTCAGTTGGCAGGTGTCCAGTTTTTAACGAATATTCAACAAGTGCACGGTCAATGAAGGTAGCTGCTTCCTCATCAGCTTTTGGCGCGAACACCAAATCAGATATGACAATCTCCGGGATCGGGAATAATTCACCTAATATTTTAAATAGTTTCTCATAATTTTCACGTGTTAATGCTTCATCATCCCTCAAAAGTGACATTTCTGAAGCATCCATTAGCGTGTGCAGCTGAGATAAAGGGCATGCGTTTGTTAAAAGTGAATGCATGTCCCCCGCCGTCAAAATTTGACCTATGACCTCTCTCTGCACAGATCTAAGCCAATTTTCTCCTCCAGACGGCATTGGAGGAAGTTTTTGCAAAAGCACACTTAAATCAGACGGAGCGTAGGGCTTGTACACCGTAGCCGATGACCCTGAAGCAGGATCTACTTTTCTCCACATTGGAGCTTGTATGTTACCTCCATTTTTTTTATTCGAGCGAGTTGCTTTAGCAGGAGCACTTTCTTGGGGCCTGTCAGTGTTATCTATTTCCCTTTTCCCTCCAACAGCAACTGTCAGCTCAGCCAATTTCCTCTGAAGGTCTTCAATTTGATTGTTATGATCCATCATAGTAATACAATGTCGTTTATGGTAATCGTCTTTTTGAGCCTGTTCTGCACGTCTGTCTTGTAACAATTCTTCATTCGCCGCCCTCTCGAAGCGATTTAAAGAAGTACGCCATACTTCGCGCAACTTATGTGGTATTTCCGCATGTCTAGCCAATTCTATTCCAAATTTTTCCGCTTCATCCACTTTTTCTTGTGCGTCTCCTCTCATATTCAGTAATACACTTAATTTTTCACTTAACAGATTTACGGATGCTGTTACGCCCGCCGCCAATGCATGCGACGCTTGCGAAATTGAGGGACGTTCGGCAGTCGTTTCACGATTTTCACCGGTCCAATTCACATCCAAATTTCCACTGTTCACCGTCAATATCGGCGCTTGTACCTCGCGTAGCATTCGTATAGGATCAGCATATGGCGAGTTTGTAACCGTATCTTCCAGCGTGCCACATAGCGGTGAAGCTACTTGCTTAGCATGCAAATCAGCCTCTTTGTTATTATTCGTCTGTGACACAGCCATGCGAGCTGTTTTCACAGAACTGCCTAAAGCTAACATTCTAGCATTACTCATTATTTTATCAACAAGCTTTCGATCATTTCTGGCTTTTCTTCCACTCGAAGAAATTACAGATGTGTGTTGCACCAGCTCATCTAGTTCGTGACGTTTTTTCACACATGCAAGTTCAACGCTCTTCATCAAAGAGATTAGACACACTGCAGATTGTAATGGCGGAAAATAACCTTTTCTACAGCCGTCTTGTATCCAGTCGCAAAGTTCTTTTTTTGTTTCTCGTTTAGCCTTTGTAGGTAAAATCCCTATAGCCACAGCGCATGCGTTTCCAATTTGTTTATCCAGCGTCATCCCATCTAAACTCAACGGAATCCCATTCGGGTCAAACCACTGTGTTTTGAGTTCAAATAGAGTGTCCATGTTTCGTCTTAATTATTAACTCAGGTATTTTATAGCTTATTGATTTGTATTATATTATATTGTAGATTATCATAGTTCAGTTGTATTAATATTTAAATGAAGTGACGTCTCACTTATAACAGAATTAATCAACTGTTCTCGTCGCGGTCCCTTTAAGATTTTACCGTAACGTTAGAGTTTCTTCACCGATCAGACGGCATACACACACAACGGACAGACAAGACATGTCGTTTTGTACGACATATCAACACATAAATATCCGGATGTCAACTGCGCTACCCCAGCTTCAACAGTTTCTTTGTCTTTGAATTTTAGTCACGAATATTCAATAGACCTATTGGCTTGATCTAAAACGTCGTATCAAATATGCTTTAGTCAGCCCGACTTACACGAGTTGAGTCAATACATCTTATATCTCTTATATCTTGTCTAAAAATGTCAATATCCAATTATTCATAGACCTATCGATTAATCTTAAAACGGCGTACTAAATCCGTTTTATGTCAATCTGACTTCCTATAAGTTGAGTCCTTTGTCCCTAGAAAATGAAGCAGTCGATCCTCCCGCAGCTTTAATCGGCAACACTTATTCAAGGATCTTTGTTATCTAATTACCCAAGAATCTATTACTCATAAAAACAAAGTGTTTGTCTCTCCCGCGCATCAGGCAGGGATCAAGACAAAGATGCTTTTTGAGCCGACTTCTCTCAACTTAAATATGTATGGACGTAAAACCAATGCCCACACATCTAACGCTTGGTTACAACAATAATGTTTCCCCAGCTGATTTACTCTCAACTTCAACAACTTAATCTTATGTCAACTGCGCTACCTCAGCTTCAACAGTTTCTTAACCTCATATACACAGACTTCAAATCAATTATCTACGTATCTATCGTCTGTAAAAACCAAATTGTAAAGACAAAATGTTTCCCAGTACTGACTTACAAGCGATCGCTATTCAATTCAATGTGCACCACAAATATGTATACTTCAAATACCGTAGGAAATTATTCAATTCAATGTGCACCACAAATATGTATACTTCAAATACCGTAGGAAATTCCACAATTATTGACTCCATACAACCAAACAACTTAAACTTCTACCTCTGCTCACACAAATCTCACCCTTGATTTGGTTATCTTACAAGAACGCATGGCGGCCGGAGCGCTCCTAGACAGAAAGAATTCCTCAAAACGTGGATAAGATCTCCACTTACCTCAATTAATATGGCGCCAGGAATTCAAACCGTCCGCGAACGCAACAACCGTCAAACGCCTTGCCGTCGGAGGGTCACCAACTGAAGAAGGTATATTATAATCACCAACTGAGGGGTGTAGTTAATCCATAACTTTTTGCGTGTCCAATAAACCAACTGGTGAGATGAGAAATGAACAGAGTTTCCTGCGCAGGATAATTCTTAAAGGAGATCTCCTGTTGCACCACCGAATCAAACTCCGACAAGTTCTGATCAACAATGCACACCCTCCTCTCGAAGGGCCAGCCTTTTATTACAATTCAGTCTCCAAGCAGAATATCTCTCCCTTCATGAATGAGCAAATGTGTTATACAGTTGAAGGACATGTCAAACAATAGAACTCTTAGTGCAGCTGCAGCTGTCTTCGTCTCTAGCCAAAATATGTATATTTTCAAGGCACTTTTCATATTCTTCTTCATAACAAAATCTCACTTTATCATTTGACCCAAAAGCACCAATGACCGTGACTAATGGAAAAGCAAAGCAAGTTCTGTTCAAGACCACAATGTACGTGTACAAAATAAAACAAGAAATTCTGGACCAATCAGTGTATAGCAAAATCAAGGGCGAAAATATGTTTTCGTACAAAGTGATGAGAAGGAACTTTTCTAGACTAAATAATATGGTCCCAGCTTTAACCCAGAACATACGAGGTCAACATCATGTGCCCTGCTCAGGACACAAGACACTTTGACAAACTTAAAATGAAGAATTAAAATGTTCATGATCAGTAACAATAATCGATATATGAAAATAGGTATTAAAATGTTATAATATCCTTCAAGACCAAAGGAGAGACTGAGAAAAGGAAGGAAGGACAGATGAAGCAGAGTGAGATCCACAGACACGAGCCTCCACCGATTCAATGACCTGAGGAAGATTGAGTTTCGATAAATGCTGGTGTGGTGGCTCTGGCATGCATGAAAATCTCCACCAAAGAGGGGAGCCGTCGACCCCCGCCAGGACAGAGCTAATTTATAACTTAACGGATGTACTCTGGCATTCCGCTCCATCTCTAATACATCTTTTAAGCACTTTTTATTTGTTAAAATCCTTACTACAGACTAAATCATTTCAATAATTAATAGAGTACCAAGACATTGAGACCTTGATGGGCCTTTTGTGCCTGATTATGGCTGCTAAACTGTGACTGGTCGATCACAAACAGAGAAAAGAAAAGAGGCTCAACAAAAGGCCCTATTGGTCTTTCTTTTGTTGCTTACTCAGACAGTTCTGGTGGGATGCATTGCCGTCTTTTCACACTTATTCTTATTACATGCCATTTGGTCACGTAAGATCACCAATTTGGATTTTCACTCTTCCTGCAAGTGAAATGCACCCTCTGTCATGGTAGCACAGTGTGAAAAGGTCAGTTGGAAAGGGAGCGCGACATCCAATTAGATTGCAAGGTTCACACAGGTTACACATCGCTCACCTAAATGCAAAATGTAGAAAGGACTTAAGCTCAGAAGAGATAAAAAGGTGAGATGAGAGAGACAGAAAGGGGATCTGTGAGTGGTCGCTGGGATTTGAATAGAAAGATTTGATAGCAAAAGTGAGGTGCTGAGGTCTCCGTGTGTTGCAATCAGTGATGTAGTCCAGGGTATACGCAGGTATATGGTGTATACCCACTTCTTTTTTTTGTCAGTTTTGCGTCTACCCACTTCTGAATCCTCCTTGATGCGCAACATTCAGCCATGACCCACCCTCCGCTGTCTCTAATTGGCTGGCCTACACTCACTGCCTTATTGATTAATTAAAGACATGAGGACTGATGCCCCAATCAGAGAATGAGTAGGGCGGGTCATGCCGAGGACTTCATTGCTAACACGAAAGGTGCCAATGCCACTCCAGTTGATTGACAGGTCACTCCGTCCCCTGCGCAGAAATAGATAAACGTCTTTCCGGTGAGTGACGGCATGATGATGTATCCAAAGAACATAGCATACTGTATATTCAATGAAAACATAATTCAAAGGTTAAGTTAATTTTTTTGGTTTTGTATGTCCGTGAGTATATGCGTGTGTGTGTGTGTGTGTGCTTGTGGGCGTGTGAGTGTGTACTCATTAATTCACCTAAAACCAATTAAAAATCCCATACCGTTCACCTAAACCGAATACTTCAGAATCCAGCTAGAGTCGTGAGGTTGTCAAGTGACCCGAGGAAGGATCAAAGAAAAGTGAAATCCCGCACCGATTAGACATCACCTACTACCCACCAGGTTACCAACCAGAGTTTTTCACCAACCCCAGAAACATCTAAATTCCAACAAATTAGGGAGACCTCAAGAGACCAAAGGAGAGACTGAGGAAAGGAAGGAAGGATAGATGAAGCAGAGTGAGATCCACAGACATCAGCCTCCACCGGTTCAAAGACCAGAGGAAGAAGCAGATTGTGTTTGATTTTCTATAGATGCTGGTATGGTGGATCTGGCATGCATGAAAACCTCCACCAAAGAGGGGAGCCGTCGACCCCGGCCAGGACAGAGCAAGCACAACCCCCCAGGGCCCCCCAGGCCACGGCAGCGCACAAGGCACAACCCACGGGCCCCGCAGGGGCCACAGGTTGGAGAGCAAACCCAGGAGCGCACTCCAACACGGCCCGCGCCCCCAGCCCAACGCAGCAGAACGGGGCACGGCAGTCCCGCCAGGCACCCCACCGGCCAACAAGGCGGACAGGGAAGGGAGACGAGACGGGACGGGGTAAGAGAGAATGAGGGGGGAGGATGAGGAAGGGTGACGAGGGAGAAGGGAGGTGGAGGACAGACGGGGAGGGAGAGGCCCACAGGCCCCAAACCGCGTCGCTGGGCCCGGAGCGACGGACCGCGCCGAGGCGGCGCCACCCCGGACACCAGGGAAATTTTGGTTTTTATTCGAGGCAGATATTTTTTCCATTAAAATGTGATTTATCAGGAGGTTAGACCATTGGTCGATATTCAGAGTTTGTTTATTTGTTTATTATAAGAATTGTTTTTTTCGCGATAGTACTGTAAGGGCTGCAAGTGTAGATTGAAATTGTGTACGTGGTAAGTCAGTTGTTATTAGGTCACCTAGCAAACACAAGTTTGGAGATAAAGGTATCCTACAGTCCAAGATAGCGGAAATTTTTTCTAAGACTTTAGTCCAGAAATACATAACCGGAGTGCATAACCATAAAGCATGAAAATAAGTGTCTGTAGTGTTTTGTAAACACTGGAGACAAATGTCGGAGTCTGAGAGTCCCATTTTCTTTATCATATATTGAGTAATGTCCATCCATCCATCCATTTTCTTGACCGCTTTTCCTCACAAGGGTCGCGGGGGTGCTGGAGCCTATCCCAGCTGGCTTCGGGCAGTAGGCGGGGTACACCCTGAACTGGTTGCCAGCCAATCACAGGGAACACAGAGACGGACAACCATACTCACAATCACACTTATGGACAATTTGTAGTGTTCAATTAACCTGCCATGCATGTCTTTGGAATGTGGGAGGAAACCGGAGTACCAGGTGAAAACCCACGCAAGCACGGGGAGAACATGCAAACTCCACCCAGGAAGGCCGAAGCCCGGACTCGATCTCACGTCCTCTGCATTGGGAGGCGGACATGCTAACCAGTCAGCCACCGTGCTGCCCATTGAGTAATGTATGTTCTATAAATAATTTTATTTTGGATAAGTTGTAAATTTGTGTGTTTTGTCATTTTAAATACGTTATGATAACGTGATAACTTATCGCAAACTTGAATCCAAAAGTCAGATTCCGGAACTATAGATAAGTCTGTCTCCCATTTCGAGATGGGTAAATACATTTGATCAGTGTACGAAAGTAACTTATATATTTTTGAGTTTTTTGTTGTTTTCGGAGAAAGCTTGGTAATATCTTTAGCTAAAACAGGTGGTTGGAGCGTACCCCGAAGTGTTGGAATTTGTTTCTTTATCATGCTTTTAACTTTCAGATAATGTAAAAAATGTCAGTTTTTTATTTTGTATTTTTAGAGCAAGGATGTATATGATATAAACATATTATCTGAGAAAAGATGGTGGAGATGTGTAATTCCTTTCTGCTCCCACACACCTAAATAAAATGATTGGTTGTTAAGTTGAAAGTCGGGGTTATGCCATAGGAGAGAAAGCCCGCAGGGCTCCACTTGGGCTTTTGTAATTTCTAGTGCCTTCAACCAGGCAGTCAGGGTGGCAGAAATCATTGGGTTTTTAAAACAATTGTGTCGCTTAATCGATGTTGTAATAAAGAGTAAATCTAAAAGTCTGAGGTTATTACAATCCTTCTGTTCTAGTTCCAGCTAACAGTTAGTATCTCTGTTGGGTTGTGCCCATAGAATGATAAATTGTAGCTGGTTAGCTATATAGTAGTGCATAAAATTTGGTGCCTTTAGACCTCCTTTGGATGTACTTTTCTGAAGAGTAGATAGACTAATCTTTGCTTCTTTTTTTTTTATTCCAGTAAAATTTTGTAACGGCCGAGTCCAACAACTGGAACCAGTTAGACTTAAGTTTAAATGGAATAATTGAGATTTTTTTTTTTATTTTGGGTACAATTTTCATTTATTTGTCCTATTAGAGAAATGGGAAGATTATTTCAGCGCTCCAAGTCACTATAAATGCTATCCAGAAGTGGAGTAAAGTTTAAATGAATTAAATCAGTTAATTTAGGTGAGATTTTTATGCCTAAGTATTTTAAATTACCTATAGGAAATGAGTAGTGTGGGTCTTGGCTTGCAGGGTTCCATGAATTTTCTGTAATAGGTAGTAGTGTTGATTTTGTCCAGTTAATAGAATAATCTGATAAATGTGAGAATTTAGTTATTAAGTTAAATACTTCCCCTAACGAAATAGCAGGCTTTTCTAAATAAAGTAAAATATCATCGGCATATAGATTAATTTTGTGTTGTTACCCCAGAATGAAGTCCTTGAATCCTTCTTTCCTGGCGTATAGCTAATGCAAGTGGCTCAATAAATATGGCAAATAATAAAGGGGACACTGGGCATCCCTGTCTTGTGCCTCTCTGTAGAGTAAAACTCTGAGATACAATCCCATTAGTAGTAACTGTAGCTTTAGGAGTAATACTGACACCCAGTGAATAAATGACTTCCCAAAGCCAAATTTATTTAAAACAGCAAAGAGGAAGGACCCTAGTTAACTTTGTCGAAAGCTTTTTCTGAATCCAACGATATAATAACTGTCTTTTTATCATGCCGCTGTCACATGCTAATAAGGTTAAAGAGCCTCCTAATATTATTAGTAGACTGACGACCTTTAATAAAGCCTGTTTGGTCGCTATGAATGATTGTCGAGATTACTGTTTCTAGTCTAGATGCAAAAGCCTTAGCGATAATTTTAATATCAGTGTTAATTAGTAAAATCGGAAGGTAACTTGATGGAAGGGTGGGGTCTTTTTCTGGCTTTAATAAAAGTTTCTTTGCTGCTGTATTCATGTGTGGGCGTATGTAACCATTAGTTTTAATTTCTGTTACTACTCTTAAGAATGGAGCAAGCATTAACCAAAAGTGCTTAAAAAAAATTAGCCGGATAACCATCCGGGCCAGGTGCTCTGCCATTAGGCATACTATCTAGAGCACTGTACAGTACAGTTCTTTTATAGTAAGTGGCGCATCTAACATATCTTTATATTCAGTAGTTAACTGAGGTATATTTAAGCTACTGAGGAATGCCTCAATATGCTCAGGGATAGGCTTGTTAGTTTCTGAGTATAGGTTGCGATAATAGTTATAATTGTTTTTTATTAATTTCTTCTGGTGATTGTGTGCAATCACAAGTTGTCCCTTTAATAGCCGTTATAAGAGATTTTTCCCAATTGCGTTGAAGTTGGTTTGCAAGAAATTTACCTTATTTGTAATTATATTCAAAGTTGTTGTATTATAAACTCTGTCTTTTTAGATAACATATCGTCTAACTGTATTTTTCTATTTTCTATAGTCCATATTTGGTTATTTGGGTTTATTGCATACTCATCCATCAGTTGTTTAATTTTATCTTCTAAGTCTTTTTCAAATTTTTTATCCTGTTTCTTTTTATAAGATGAATATGATATAATTTTACCTCTAAGTACCTCTTTCCCATGTTCCCAGAGAAGAGATGGAGATAAGTCTTGAGAGTCATTTATTTTCAAAAAGTCTGCCCACTCTCTTCTTATAATTTTGTCAAACTCTGCGTCATTTAGCAGTGAGATGTTAAAACGCCATGTCGGTTTAAAGGTATAATCAACTTGTAGGGTAAGGGAGACTGGTGCATGGTTGCTAATAATAATAGGATGTATTTTTGTAACAATTTTATCAGCAATAGAATTATTTGTAAGAAAAAAGATCAATTCTTGAAAAAGACCGGTGCACAGCGGAAAATAAGGTAAATTCCTTCTTAGTTGGGTTTTTAAGTCTCCAGCTGTCGACGAGGCCAAAATCATCCATATATTCCCCTACTACTTTAGTAGATTGTAATCGCCTTATACATGTTGTATTATTAGAACGATCTATTACTGGATTTAAGACTGTGTTAAAGTCTCCTCCAATAATAATAGTAGAGTTTGCTGCTAAATCAAACAGCTGAGAGAAAAAATTATGAAAAAAGGCCGGATCATCATTATTAGGGGCATATAAATTACCAAATGTATTTATTTATTAAATATAGTCACCTGAATAATAATGTATCGGCCCTCTGGGTCTGTTACTGTATTATAAGAGTGAGTAAAGAATAGATTTTTATGTATGAGTATAGACTCCTCTTTGTCTACTGTTATAAGGGGCAGAGTACACTTGACTAAAATTCTTATCAATAAGTAATTTTTCTTCAGATTTTTGTAGTTGGGTTTCTTGAAGAAGACAAATATCTGCTTTTAATTTTAGGAGATGGTCTAAAATGTTTATTATTTTTGCCTGTGAGCGAGGGGCTCACAAATATAGAGTATTTGTTAATATTAGCATGTTATAGGATTGAATCAAAGTGGTTAGGTGGTTTATGTAATTTGTGTGAAATATGAGGTAACGTGGAAGTGAATATAACAGTGAAAAAATGGGAAGGGAGGTAAAAGTGAAGGAAATTAGCGGGGGATTAAACATGTAACAATACACCAGTAACTAGTAACCTAAGCGAGATTTTTTTGTTTAAATATATTTTAGATATAGTTATGTATTAATATTATATTTGTAATATAGCCTAAACATAATGACTATTCATATTTTAGGTTTTATAACCACATATACAGTATATGTATACATCTAATAATCAAACAAAGTTTAGTTCCACCAATGCCAATTAGAACAGCCAGGGAGTGGAGTTGGGGCTTCGGAATAGTTGGTTATCGATGTATAGCTTATCAACGACTATCGTAGTCTGTTTACCCTCCTGCCTATTTTGTCTCATTATAGGAAACAGTACCTTTCGCTGCTCATTAATCTCTGTCGGGAATTGGTCATTCATTCCGAAAGAGGTCTCACTATCCTACATAGGAGGATTTTGTCGCCAATACATTGCAGTTAAACTGTGCGTGTCGGCTAGGCTACCCTTATGAAGTGTAACGTTATCCTAAAGTTGGCAATTTAGCCCTAAACTAGCTAGATTAGCATCATGTAGGGAACCCGCGTAATTGTACAATTAACCCAGTTAGCCAAGTTATTGTATACTATATAGTATAGTGTATACAGTATCTCAAATTACTATATAAGTTAACGCTAACTAGTTACTAAATTACATGATGTAGATTAATCTTATAGTACATAACATTCACGTTTCCCTCATAATAAGTACATTATAATTAAATTATCATAGCGGTTCCTAATTAATTCATGATAGTTTTGTTATTGTGCGTAGTTACAATTGAAAGCTGACACGTCACCGTTTCTAAAACGGCATGTTTCTAGAAGCAAAAAAAAAAAAAGAAGTAAAATTCAGTGAACCTGTATACCCACTTCTCCAATGCTCATTTGACAATAATGAGTCAACGTTGAATGTGAATGGGAACTAGGGATGCACCAAATAGGCATTTTCGGCATTCGGCCGAAATAAAATTTAAGCTGAAAGAATATGACCGAAATAAGATGTGATGACGTGAACAAAAAAAACGCTGCAAGCAAGCATCTGTTTGAATTAAACACCAAACGCAAGGGTGAGTGTCCGCCTTGATACTCGCTGGTATTTCACTGTGTGAGTTTGTACCGGTCGCAGCAGCTCTATTGCGCACACCGGAGAAGGAGATGGGTTCGCTTGGTAAACTACTGTACAGCATTTCAGCTGGTCGAAAATGAGAGCACTGCCGAGTACTGCACTGCAGGTCAGCCACTCTTTCTCCTGCAGTGCCTTCCTTTTTTCTTTGATTCGAGTCACTCGAGTGCTTCCACTTTTTCACTGGCATTTCGGTGGCCATGCTAAATACTTTGGCTAATGCCATGCCCCTCACCAAATACAAACGCGTAATCCGCATCACACGCATCTGTGCCCGTCTGTGCTAACTACATTGACTATAAAGTGCAATCACACCGCCAGAAAATGCTCACCCCGCATTTGGTGTTTAATGTAGCAGTAGCCAACATGTCTGCGGTGTGGGCGCATTTAAATTTATATTGTGCTTTGTTAAAGGTCTATTCAATTATTTTTTGGGTCGCTGCGTCTTCCGGGTGGATCATCTTAATGATTGTTTCTCAATCCTGTCAATCAATCTGTTGTAACGACGTCGTGCGTGCTCGTTAACTCATTGAATACCAGCTATTTCATTGGAGCAACCCCCTTCAATACCAGCCGTTGTTTTCTATTGCTATATAAACATGGAAACATACGAAACAAAAGATTAGACTCTCTTCTTTCATCAGAAAAAATAAGTGAATTTCTATCTTTTTCCGTTCTTTAGTTATCAGCGTTAGAATATAGCCAAGTTTTGTCGAAATTCCAATTCCTGAGAAGAAAAAAAAAAAAGTAGAAAAGGAACTTTTTGTAAAACAAACATTTCAAGCACAACTTCGACTTTAACACTACTATTTTTTTCTTTTGTGACAGCTCAAACATCCACATAAGATTTTCGTGCAATAAAACAACGTTCCAAAAAGTGCTTTTGATAACAAAATAACAGTTTATTGCACATAAAAATAAACAACTGACTGGTGTAACTGCAGCTCTGCCGCAGCATCCAGTCGTCCAGGAGGCGTTAACCCCGCGGATCATCGCTCGACGGTTGCTCCTTGCGTTTGCTCGACGAACAAAGCCTCATTCCGTGACGTGCAGCAACTCGATAGTCGCCGTTATGCTTTGATGAGCCAATGAGGATGCTTTTTTTTTTTTAAGACAAAAAGCAATCCTGCAGGGTTAACTGTTTTGTTTTGCTGATCGCTCATTTTTTATTTCCTCTCCGCTCAGTCCGCTGTTCCCCGCTGCTCTACAACACACTAGTAGTGACCTACAACACTCCCACTCCCAATCTACACTTCCTGCTTCTTTTCTTCTACAACAAGCTCCTTGCGTGATACTGGCTAAACTTAGACTTGCTGCCACCTGCTGGCTGTTTCTTTTTAATAACGTTGCAGTCAAGCCTAATCCTTCAGTCTGAAGCTGCGGCAGACATTCCTGTACACTCTTGCATAAAAAAACAAACTTATGACGTATTGATACGTCATATGTACGCGGCGACAATGATGTTTACGATGTATTGATACGTCATATGCATTGAGAGAGTTGATATCTGCGCATGCGCACTTGGAGTGTTTTGTAGCATGTAGCTGTTGATCTTCGGATTCAGCCATTCATCGTTGTAGCGCCATCAAGCTCACCATGAAAATAGCTTAGAGCCGCAGCAAGAGGACATACGTCTATAAAGTAAGGCCGGCTGCAGAGACTGATTAAGATGAGCTTGCACGTTAGCGATGTTAGGCATTTTCCCCGGACAAGCAGGAGAGCTGGTAGGATGGTCTTCCGTATGCACATTTTTAAAAACGTGACAAACTACTTTTCGAGAAAATCCTTGAATACACCTTTAAAATGCCAGTGCTAAATAAATATTTTATAATAACATTATAATTTGAATTATAATAATAAATGCAATGGTAGTAAATAATTGGCATCATTTTTTTCCGGCTTTTCGGTTTTGGCCAAACATTTTCATTTTGGTGCATCCCTACCTTGAAGACCATGCATTGGGATACGTATGTATTGTGATAGGTATCGTATCATGACCCCTGTATCGTGATACGCATCATATCGGGAGTTTGTTGGCAATGGGCTCTTTGCATAAATCCACTACTTCCTGAACTCAGTACCACTCTTCATTTCCTGCCTTTCATGATTGGACAAACAGATTCATCCAGGTGTGCCTGACCTCAGTAACCACGATGACAATGGCCAGACACACCTGATTTAATCAGTTTGTCCATGAATGGAAAATAACCATGGTTTGATATGTCCTCATGTAACCTCTTATATAAGGCTGAACTGTGGGCAGAATCGAGCCTGGGAACTCTTACCTTGTTAATACTGCAGTCCTCCCTGTTTCGAAAACATGTTTTCGAGGCAGGACACCTGCAGTCCTCCCTATTTCGGAAACATGTTTTCGAAGCAGGACACGACTCATAGAAAGGGTGCCTGGGAGAGGGCTTGGCCAGCCCGGCTTCTCACGCTCATCCCTACTTGTTAAAGAATAAAAGACGGAGCGGCGTGGGTAGAGTCAGCTGAGGGAAGCGTACATTCGCCCAGCCGTTAAGCAGCTCGTTCTACCCGGACCGTCGGCTCTCCGGTCTAGTGTCAAGGTAAGCGCTGATGATGATTATATTATGCTGCTTAGCGTTGAAGTGTGTTGATAGCTGTTTGCGGGGAATAAAAGACACAATTATTCTAGCACAGTATATCAGTCTCTGTGTATTCATTGTTGCCGCCGATCACTCACGATCCTGCATAAAAATATAAAAGTGAAGTAGTGTTTTCCACAAAACAGTCCAATCATGAAAGACAGGAAATGAAGGAGTGGTATTTATTTCAGGAAGTAGTGGGGTTGTGCAAATATACCAAACCCAGCCCTAATGGCGACTGTGTTCAGACTCACTCACTGCCTGGTACAATGATGAGTCTGCTTTCCAGGCTACAGGGCTCCCCCCAGAAATCTTGCTAAACCCTCATGGATGAACTGGGAACAAAATTTGGCCCGAGAAAATAATTTTGGGTAGGTGTGGGGTTTCTAACAAAAGCCTGGCAGCCAATAAAGCATTGGACGAAACTGTGACTAATAGAAGCAAAAAATGCCCCTGATCAGAACTACCTTGGTTACCGTTTATGATATACCATTTAAAATCAATATGGGTCTTGCTTTGTCATAGAAAAGTATCAACTCAAGATCAGTGGATTTGGCAGATTATGCTAGTAAGTGCTTTTTAAAAGCTCTTATTTTTCTAGGAGGGAAACAACCACATTTTTCTTCTTCTTCTTCAGATGTTTCGTTGGTCAAATATATATAATACTGAGAAATGTAGCCTGGGGGAAATAGATGTGAATAAAAGGAAAAATGTTAAGCGCTCGCACACACGGAATCCCACAAAGTATTCAAGGCCGGCGTGTACAAATACACACACACAGCTGATTGTCATTCCACCAGCAGAGAGATGTCTGATGGGTTTAATTGGACACATGGGAACTGTATGAGGGATGATATGCATAGGGTGAGACCCCCACACACACACTTTCTCTCCCTATCCCCCGTCGTTCTGTTTGACCATCCAACTCAATGAAAACAAATATTTTGAACTAAGGAGAGACAGACAAACTAATTATCTTTAATTTTAAAAGGTTGTTTTTTTTATTTTATATTTTTAGAAGAATTAAAAAAATGAAGCATGTTTTGCAACAAACACCCCACCCCACACACACACAAACACACGCACACAAAAATTCATCATTAATTGCTTGTGCCCTGTGCTGTTTGCTGCCAAGTAGTGAACTTCATCAGGCTTCTGTTGCTTTCAAAATGCACACATTGATACAACCTTGTTATGTTCATTCAAACCATACAGAAAGGGCTACACATTTTGCTAATTCTCCTTGGTCAACAATTGCAGAATTAACAAGAACAGCCAAGTAGTTCACTCCGTTTAGTCTCAATTGCTTCCAGGCATGATTAATCCACAGTCATTTCCAAACTACTGTAAATATTCTCAACAATCAACTAATGGATTACAAATACATGCATCCATTTTCCAAAACCCTTATCTTCACTAGGGTCGTGGGCATGCTGGAGCCCATACCTGCTGTCAAAGGGATGGTAGGCAGGGTACACCCTGAACTGGTCGCCAGCCAATCGCAGGGCATACATAGACGAACAACCATTCGCACACACAATCACACCTACGGACAATTTGGAGTGGTCAATCGGCCTACCATGCATGTTTTTGGAATGTAGGAGTAAACCCACGCAGGCACGAGGAGAACATGCAAACTCCACACAAGAAGACTGGAGCCAAAATCAAACCCTACATCTCACAACTGTGAGGCCGACGTGCTAATCAGTGTGCCGCTCATTACAAATACATAATTGCTCAAATAAAATGCCAATCCCTGATGTTAAAGTGTAACCCCCCCCTCAACCAGACTATTGCTCCACCACTAATTGAAAACAGTGCTCAAAGGCTAGCGTTGCCTGGAAGTGCATTAAAGTGTCCAGGACATGTAGACAGCATTAGTAGACACCCCTTTATACAGTTTATCAGCAAAAAAAAGTTGATTTAGTGTTGAATCAATGAATAGTGTTCATCACGGTTGACAGATAAAGACTACATTACTTATGCCACAATTCAGTGAAACTGAAGGTATGGTTGTGTGTTGTCAGAGTAGCAGTACAGTATTAGAAACAGACTGACTGACTTTTTTTTAACCTAATTCTGGTTACTTAATTCTGCCTGTTAGCGAGAGCCACCACATCGTGATAACTTACATTGATGTTTCTGCATTTGGCAATTTATTATTATATTATTAGCATGTGATTTTTTTAAATAGGTTTTAGGTGAACTAATGAATACACACACACACATACAAATATATATATATATATATATATATATATATATATTAAAAAAAAAAGGAGAGCAATGATGACATGTCAAATCGAATGAACAATACTGAGCTCTCCAGAAAAAGAAAAAAAAATAAACAGACTGACAACATTGTTATGCAAATAGACAAGGCACTAGGTGTGTCCATTTGATCTTAGAAATGAATCTGAAAACGTGTAATTGGTATAATGGTAGAAATGGTGCGCAATAGGTAGAAACGCAAAATGCACAATGAAGCTCTTTTTGGACAATTAAAAAGTCGTTGCAATAATTTGGTGCCATTGGCGTGATACAACTTAATTAGATGAAGGCAGAAATCAGAACAATCTCACAGGAGGGTACCAATATTTGGTTTCCATGGTTACAGCCTGGTCGCAGCGCAGTGCTGAGGCAGTTTGATTTGTCATCACAGCAAATGGTTGCTTTCATCTGAAATTATTTCCTCATCTTTCTGCATTTCATAGAATGATTGAATTGTCTCCTATTGCTGTGCGCCATGGGTTTTTCCCATTTAAACAAGCAGCAAAGTATGCAGTATTCTTCTCAAACCCACTGAAGCAAAAACAGAAGGCAATTCATTCATTAAATTGATCTGGAGACAACCTGCAGTTTTGTTTTCAGAATGAAGTGTTGCCAATATCCTATTTTCAAGAAGGCCATATGGCAGACTGGCTGAAACACACAGTATGAAACATTTTGTATTCTGTGGCTACTGTAAGTAATATAGCCATTGGGGAAACATGTAATGACAAAGCGAAAGGAAAACGGGTCAAGTCTGGTCTTGTAGCGCGGTGATTGATATGGAATGAGATTGAGGAGACGATGGAAGGAGAACAGAGCAAAACTATGATTAATGGTGTGAGGTAAACAACAAAAACGACGGGAGAAAGAAATGGGTGGAAGCTGTTTGAAATTCAGTAACACTTCTTTGAAAAAGCGTCCACTTCAAGAACAAACAATGGAAAATACTTGGATGACTGCAGTATGATTATGATAGCATGCTCAATTTAATTATTTCTGTGAATAAAGGAAGGAAGAAAGAAAATAGAGGAATGTTTGGATATTACAGCCAGTGCTTCTAATAATGTTTAGGCTAGCAGAGAAATCCTTGTTGGCACTCACCACCCACGATTGCCAAAAAGACAAGACAAAACCAGAATTGATATTTTGATGTTAACTGAACTGGGATCTCCCTTGAGTCTTCTGTGACGTTAAGGTGTATTTTTTTTCTTTTCAATTTTGGGTGAATTTGGAATTTTAAGACTTATAGCCTTCAGCTTCAATGGTTTGACTGTAATAAGACCCAAAATGAGCTCAATTACATTTGATTATCAAAACATCTGATGATATCTGAAAGAAATACAGGAGGCTTTACAGGTTAAAAACTATGAAACTTGTCTTGACATCACAGCTTTTTGGTTTCCCATACAGTAGCATTTTTTTATTATTTAATTTTAAAAAATGGTACATCACCAACCAATTAAGTAAACTACAGGTAAATATATTACAGTACTCCCTCTTAATTGTTTTTCTTTCCAATGGCAATGTTATAGCACAGACAACAGAATTTCATCAGCAAACTTTACAACTGAAACACAATTTTAACTATCTAGTAACAAACTAGCAATGTAGATGAGCATAATTACTCAGATTATTTTTTCCTGACCACGTCACGTTTGTAAGGACACATTTTAGAGACAAAACAGTAGACAAAATCTTGCTGAAAGTCATCATCTCTTTGCAGTATTTAATTAAAATGCATCCAGTCTTACCAACCTGCAATAACATTTGGCCTCTAGTGGCTAGTAGTAGTAGTGTATGAACTGGGATTTAGGCCAAACTAAGTGAAATGTAATTAATTTATATTCCCTAAAACATCTGAGCCCACGAATAATTAAAAAGGCTGTGATTGATTAAGTTAGCCAGATTCTCGTTGAAAATTAGGTCAGCAAGAGTGTAAAATGCTTGTATTCAGGAGGCCTGGCCTTCATATGTACTGAGTGGAGATGTATAATCTATCATCAGTCTGTGCTTCGGTGAAGGTCATGCCAATGTCTGCAGTGTAAAATCTCAAATTCTGTCTCATTGCGTTTCAGTAATCAGTCAAATACTAGGTTTCAGATAGCCTCATTGATATTCCAAATGTGGACACACCTTTTCATCACAGACTATATGAGAATATACCAAGAGGAAGTTGTTTTATAGATATTTGTTGAACTAATATTTGATGGTAAAATAAGGATGAAGCACCTCTGTCATATTTCCTGTGAAAAGCTGCTATGTTCCCATCAACATAATTACTTGACCTGTATGAATCTGTGTGGAGGGAATTAAGGAAAATTTTCATTAGCAAAATGAGGATATAAAAATGTGTGTTGTCTAATTTATAAGCAGAAAGCATGTTTCTATCAGTGCAGTCCTACAAAGTACGTTTTATGGATAACACGATCCGGCTTGCTTGTACAATTCCTTTGGATTTCTTCTCATTTGAAGTAATACAGATAATCCGCTACAGCATCTAAACTGACTCCTTCATAAAACCTTTTTCTGTGTCTGGCCATGTTTTTCTTAACATTTCAACATTCATGATAAATATTATTTATGTAAGAAGTCCGGATGAGCATTTGACTTTATTGCCTTAATTGACCATTTCAAATGAATGAGCCATTAGTTCAACAGTTAAAAAAAAACAACAGGTGATTGATCGGGCTGGGTATCGATTCAAATTTCTTCAATCGATTCAACTTCGATTTACAAGAGTTCAGTTCAATTCGATGTAGATTTTTCCTGATTCGATTCACTTCAATTCAATCGATATTAATTAATTATGGAACATCAATTCTTCTTAAATGCAATGCCAAGAAGTGCTTTTATTTTGAAGTTTTCCCCGAAAGCGTTTTGCCTGTCGCGACGCAACGGATGACTTGACTCGTCTTGCGCAACTTGTGTCTGCCTTCCTTATTGCCTGCGTAAACTCTTGCGACCAAAGTCAACAAAACAACTTCGTACTGAAATCACGTTTGATCGCCAATTAAGGGAACTAAAGGAAGACTTAACTACGCTGACAGTGTATTGCAGGGTGCCTGGTGCCAGTGTTTGGGACGTCTACAGAGTTAGCATGCTAACGGTGTTAGCGGCTGCAGCTAGATCTGTCTACTTTTCAAAGGCAGTCGAATTGACGTGATGATTGCACTTCGATGCTGACAGTCGGACACAGTTGTCATTACTAGAGATCAGTTAAACCAAGCTCACTCAATTGTGCAGTTGACGGCAAAATCACAACTGTGGTTCTGACGTCACTGTCTCACAGACCAAAAACTACTCAACTCGGAATTTCATTTCATACAAAATGCTGAAAAAAAATAAGTCATGGAATAAAGACAGGTAAAACAACACCAAATAAATTAATAATTATCTTAAGTGGGTAAATGAATAAGTCAATAAAATAACACAAGAAGGTCAGTAAATAAGTAAGTAAAATAAATAATAAATTAATAACAAAATACAGCAAGCACCATAAAACATTGAAACAATGATGAGTTTCATGCCAAGTCAAACGCCAAAGAACAAAGATGTGTTTTAAGAGTGGGTAGAGCGGGAGGTTGCCTAATATTTAACAGGTCATTCCAAAATCCATGGGGAGAGATTTGTCTAAAATCTCCCGAACTTTCTAGAGAGGAAAATAATGAGCTGTTAAGCACAATTTAAATTTAAGTTAAAAAAAAATTTCAAAGTTGATTATCTAGAAATGAAAGTTTGTTGATCATTATTAAGTGGAAATATATTTTTAATGTCTTCTGTATTCATAATTGTTCTTTCACCACGCGAAAATATTATTTTTATCCAAATACCTGATTATTCAATACAATTTTCCGTATTGTATTTGAATACCAAAATATTCATTATCTGCAGCAGTAGAGTTGACTGCAACTCGCAGTGCTATACTGTACTAACTATACATAATAAAAATTGATAATGAAAGAGATGGCCTGACGCTTGGGGACGACTGGCCATCGGGAATTTCATGAGTTTCGACGAATCGAATAGTAATGGCTTGATGTCAGTCAAACAACGAATTGTCACGTTGTTGCACCGCCGCTCCCCAGAAAAAGTTCAGGCTCAGGAATAATTTTTACTTTAAGCCCTGTGATTAATCTATACTACTATTTCATGTCAGTGCCATAATTATTACGATAATACTGCCAGTTAGATATTAAACTAGTGTCTCATAAGTGTCAGCATATAGTCTGGAACAGATTGTATTCAAATTTAGGGGCTCCACTGTACTTATGTGTCATGATTGCGCATATTGTAGCAAAGAAAAGATGCAATTTAGCCTGTGGGTGCAAATGAGAGCACTCGACATGAGACGGAACAAGTTTAGACTGACATCTGTAAGACCCATTGTTACGGAAATGTAAAACAGCGTGATGATTAGTGAGTAATCGGAAAAATAATCTAAAACTGTAGTATAGAAAATGGAGTATGTACGGAGAAAACAAAGTGATTGCAGAGTCAACAGAAAACTTTCTGTTAAAGCTATACTGAAACCGAATAAAGAAAAATGTACTTGACAGAAAGAACCCCCCCTACCCACAAAAGGTCAACACCCACTACAAGCTGCTGCAGAATTGTATAAATTTATAACATCAAGAAGTCTTTAACACCAGGTTGGAAAACATGCTATGTAGGCTGTGCATCTTTATATGACATGCGTTTGGCATAGTAATGAGCCACAGACACTGTGCAGAAATGAGAATATGTTTTTGGTGCAATACACATCACACACATACAGAGGCTCTTGTTGACAACTGCGTGGGATTTTACAGGACACCAGGGTGATACATTGAAAATATAAAAATTATGTTTTCACTAACAGCACAGATAGCCAATACTTATCTGTATTGGTTTACCACTGCCCTACAAATGAATAATAAATGAACCTGCATCCAGATCTTTCCTTAAACCCAAAGGAGAGGAGGCAAGTTTCATGCTCAATTTAATTGTATCCCTAGGCATCAATGACAAATGATAGGAACACTAACAAGCCACTACACAAAATGTGTAACTTCAGTAGTACAAATGTGGTGAGATTCAACCTCACTCAAGTTCAAATGTCTGATCACTTAAGTTGTGTTTTTATAGGTGTTGGTTGTGTGTTGATCCATCTGTCTGTTAGCAGGGTTATGTCACTTTCCACTGAATTAGTTTGAAGGGCACCAAGTCAAGCTTGCTGCAGGTAGAGCCTGCGAATAGCCAGCAGCAGTCTGGACCGTAGTCATTTTTTCCCCCTCTTAGTCATTCACCGTTTATGTGAATGAGCAGACAGTTGCACAATTCCCCAAACACATGACGCAGCTACACCAGTTTACAGAATGACTTAAATCGAATTAGAATAGATTTAAAAATTCCACTACTGTTGTATAAATCATTGAATGGTTTGGGCCCTGAATATATTCAAGAAATGCTGATTGAATACAAACCCAACAGCTCTGAGATCTACAGACTTGGGTCAACTAGTGGAACCCACAGTTCAAAGTCATGGTGAAGCTGCATTTAGCCGTTATGCTGCACACAAATGAAATAAGCACCCAACAGAAGTCATCCCAGAGTGTAAATGCTTTTAAATGCTTTGCTTTTTTTACTTACCTTTAATTAAGGTCTTTTATATACAAATACAAATAAACATGCCTTGCCTTAAATTATTTTAAACTGTATCTAAAAGCCAGGACACGTAGACAGCATGAGGAGACACCCGTTTATACAGTTAATCAGCAAAAAAAAAAGTTGATTTGGTGTCGAGTTGTTTGTTAAATGTTACTGTCAAAAACACACTTCCAATTGAGTGGCAACACCGGGTGTCATTTTTATGTTAAGCGGTGTTGTTGGTATCTGCTAATCTTATAATCTCACTTACTTTTTAAAGAAAGTAATCAGTGGAGTAACTAAATTACTTTTTAAAGCAAGTAGCCATAAAGTAACTTACTTTTTCAAGGTACTGCTCACGACCCAGTTGTTGAGTTTAAGGGAATTCAATGTAAAACGAACTGCTGCACAAGTTAAATGGTGGTCAATGAGCTTAATGCCAGTGACTGACTTTCTACCCCTTTCTCTCTCTTGTTCACTTTTCAGGTTCTTCATGGAAGAGCAAGCTTGTCTTCTATTAGATGTGGATGGATTCCAAAACACTGAGATGCTCGGAAACAGAATAAACAATTTTATCTCCCCTTAAAAAAAATCTGTGCGATGTCCCTTAGAGGTCCTGGTTAGACACAAAGTGTTTTTGTATTGAATCAAAAACATACAACTTGCTTGGTGAGCGGCAGATTTTAAATGTCATTCAATGATTGAAATGCAGCTAACAGTCAGACGAAAGGTGCCACTGAAGTGCTGCTTTTAGAGGGTATCTTAGCAGGTTTGCGTCAACCGTCATCATTGTGTTGCCTCTAAAGTCACACTATCACACAATTAAATTAAGGCAACTAGCAGAAAGTGTGCCAACACTAGCTGTCACATATTATGCATCCTGTCTGTGGGCAACTGGACAGATGCTGCCCCCACCTTCTCTCCTATTGTCCTCTCAAAGCCAGCTGGAAAAAATATGAGATTTAGGATTGATTGGTTCGGTTGTCTTTTTTTCCCCCATCGCACCCTTTCTGCATCACTCCACCCGACCTGGCCTGTCATCCCACAGCCAAGTCCCTGCTCAAAATATCATAACAGGGATTGCCTTTAGTAAAAATACTGCACAATCCTTGGATTTGTCACAAGCATTTGTTTCTGGACTCCCAAGAATGTTTATGTCTGAAGATCCATAGTATAAGCACCTCAAAAGACAGCTCTCCAAGCAGAGATGCTTGTGTGAGGCATTGAAAGCAGAGTGGAAGAGGAAACAGACATTGGGTACAATGGATGCAGAGTAGGAGTAAAAAAAAAAATAAAAAAGCAGCAAGACCACACCAAGGTAATAGTTGTCTAAAATGGCTCGAGATGTGACGGAATACCCTTCTGGCCGGACCTCCTCCTTTTTACTGCCCCTCCTCCTGCATTCATTCCTCCCTCTCTCCGCTGCGCTCAACTAGAGCGCACACTTTCCTGGGCTCTGACTACAGTGCAACGAAAGACACAGAGAACGAGAGAAAGCAGAGTGCTTGAGCCGAGCTTGATCACTTGCACAGATGGTAGAGAGGAGAAGGACGACGACCTGCTGCATTTTCCCTCATTCATTGTCGGATTGCCATTGAAGGCAAGAAAGAGGGAAGGAAATCAAAGGGATGGATATAAAGACAGCAGAGGACCTGAGGGGAAAGTCGGGATATAGATGAGTATACAAAAGCAGACGACGAGCTTGTCTTGATGGAAAAGAAAGGACTTTGGCATATCTCGGACTGCAGCTGTGTGATTCAACGGCAACTTCTGTGTGTGAGACAAGCACATATTTGTGGAGGGGGGAAAAGAGCTGAGAGAGAGCAAGCGCAGGAAGATCGCCAACTGCACAGCTTGTGTGGAATAAACAGACTGTGACACTTTGTCTTGTGTGTATTTACTTAAATGATAGTGTGTGCAACCTGGTAGTCCATAGTGCTAACCAGGAGGTTGGACCAGTCACGCTCACCAGGCCTTGGTGGCTGGTACTCGCAGGAAGCAGTGGCAGGCCCAGGGGTGGGCGCATGGCCATGGGGGGGCCGCATCCCTTCCTCCACCTTGCACCGGGACAGACGTTGGGGCTTTTGGGGTGGGGGTCCTGTCAGAGGTGCATCAAGACTCTCGGAGCTGAGGCCTTGGCTAAGCAGAGTGGCACCTGGGGTGGGGGGCTCAGGTAGTAATAGGGAAGGAAGCGCAGCGGAGAAAGCAAGACGAGTAAGATGTTCTCCAAAAGTCTGGGTTGTACTCGGCTCGCTAGTTCTCATCTTTCTCACCTCGCTCTTCTTCTCCGTCTCGCTTCGGAGTGGTGTTGGCTTCAACTACCTGGAACCGCCGGGCTGGGAGGATTCTCGGCAGGTGAAGCTGGTGCCCAGCTACATGGGTTCACACAAACACTCTCCCCATGACGGTCTGCAACAGCAAACATGCGCCTGCCCTCGCTGTGTCGGAGACCCCGGTGTCTCTGATTGGTTCGATGAGAACTATGAACCTGATATCTCACCTGTTTGGACCAGAGACAACATCCAGCTGCCCTCTGATGTCTACTACTGGTGGGTGGTAAGTAACAACCCACTTTTACTGCAAAAGTTCACATTTTTGCACCAAAACAACCATGACACAACACACTTGCATCTCAACCGTGTTTGGTAATGAGATATTTTTAAACAGAAATGAGTGTTGATCTTCTCATCATTCTCATCAAATCCTTTATTAATCTTTTATGGATTGCGTTTTCTGTACCCATCTAACATACCACCAACACAGTCAATCCACTCAAGAAGATCACTTCTAAGTCTGTGTTTACACTACGTTCCCAGCGGCCATGTTGAGGACACCGTGGACGAAAGGGGATAATTGTGAGACAAGGCAGGGACGGAATGGGCAAACGTAAAAGACCGTGATGGCCATGGTGCAGTCCCTTACCCCCACAGCTCGTCGCCATGAGGACTTTAGCGAGACTTGAATACAGAAGGGGAAAATGGCCAAAAACCCATTAGGCGGTGGGCCGAGGGCCGATTTCGTGCATTTGAACGATCCCCAACGAGGGAGGAGTTCATTTTTTTGTTAACTTCAGCTTCATTTATCAACAAATGAAACAAAAATTGTTGGCACTCTTATCTCTTGGACATTTTGTATGGATCGGTAACTTTTTGTGGGTTACCGGCTCCGGCAAGCTAAGCGGGCAGCTATGCTCGGGGGTCCATCATACATGAAGTAGTTGTGGTTATTGTACAATGGCACGCTTCAAAATGCGCCCTCTTGGTTTGTTTTTCCGGGTTTAGATAGCGCCTTGACAACCTGTAATGTTTAAGCGCTGTCATAGTTTATACCTTATGTCTAAATATTACTACACACATCGACACATTTATTGCTAAAATAACACTTTTGTACATCAGTCACTTTCAGAAAGGTAAAATAAGTCAACGTCGTTGAAGTTCGTCTTTAAACTTGACTGGGATTAGTCCTTATTGTCACTTCTTTTGAAAAGTCAAGCCTTCTTAAAATGTAAGGCTTCTCTAACATTAATGTCTAAATGTCATTGCGAACTTTGCACATAATAAATATGACAGACTTTCCACATTTGATCTCCAAAGTGTTGTTTTTTCTGCTTGAACAAACAAGGAAAAAAAGAATTCCTGATAGTCTGCATAATGTCACAAAAATGAGCTACACAATTACACGCCCACATTTGTTGAAACTGTTTTCTAGCTAACACAGAAATTGACTGCTGTATAAATTTGGTGTTTCTGTGGACAGACCAATTGGTACAAGTAGCAGAAAAGGCTTTGCATAACCTTAAAAACAAAGTTTGTTACATGTTACAGTATGTGGATAGCTTATGTTTGCCTAGAGACTGAAAATGACAATTAGCTTTGACTAATATGTATGTTCAAGCATTGTCCCATTATAAGTTATATGTAGAAGTTAAATTTCAGGGATCTGCTGCATTTCCAGCCGACAGCAGCTATCACAGAGACTGCGACATGCACTTTGCCAACATCCAAACATAAAATGAGCTCAGAGAAGAAGGGGTAAAAAAGCACTTATTTCAGATAGACTCCTTGCATACGCACTTTTAGTTTACCAACTATCAGGTTGTAGTCCACAGAAGTAGCCTTGAATGTAAGCCTGTTCCTGTCCCTGAGAAGATGGATGGATAGAATCGAATAAAATAGACTTTATTGTCATTGTAACATTAAGATACGAGATTGTGTTGCTCCCTCGTGCAAAATTAAAACAATTATCAACACACAGCGTGGAATAAATAATAGATACAGATTAAAAGAATAGATTTCAAAAAATTACACATTGTGATAATAAAGTACCCAGTAGTGTAAAGTGCATAATAAAATTTAGTCATTTCAATGATCAGGATGAGTATGAGTTGAACAGCTGTTTGATAAAAACATTTTTTGAATCTGTCTGGTACAGAAAATTACAAATGTTTAATGGGAAGTTAACCAAAGAATGACCAGTTCAAAGTATACGCAAGTAAAACTTACATGATACACGTATCTCTAGAGGTGGGTAGAGTAGCACAAAAATTGTAATCAAGTAAGAGTAGTGTTACTTCAAAATAATATAACTCAAGTAAAAGTAAAAAATATTAATAAAAAAAAGAATTTGCTGAAAAGAATAATCAAGTACTGAGTAACTGCTTGAACATGAAGTCTGATTTATTTTTTAAAAACAATGTCATCAGACAGATACAAATCTAAAATGATATGCATTATTATTATTTATGTATTATTAATTATGCGCTGCCTCGCAGTCTAACGACCATAGGTGGCAGTTTCTTAAAGCAAAGGCACCAAGACGTCATCTTTCAGTTGACCCTTTCAGGTTCTCATCATGCCTGCCAGCCTTCATTCAACCAGGGCAGCATTTCCTGTATACGGACGCTCCCCACCTTACGAACGAGTTACGTTCCGGACGATCGTTCGTAAGGTGAATTTGTTCGTAAGTTGCTTCAGTGCTATATTTTGTATTCTAATTTATGTTTAAAGCCTATATAAGTATATTGAAGGTTTATACAAGTATGTTTAAGGCTTGTACAAGTAACCTGCATTGGTTTGTACTGAAAAAAACTTAATAAAATGGAGAGAATACGTACAGTACTATACTGTACTACGTATGTTAGAGAGAGAGAGCGAGACACACACACACAGTATGTACATGTACGTAATAAGATAAATAAAATGAAGTTTAACTTACTTTTGGAAGATGTACTCGATGCTTAAGGAGATGATGGAGGAGGAGGATTTTATATCATGAGAGATTCTTCGTCGTCGCTGGAATCGGCTTCAAAAGTTATTTCCTGCTTCATGGGGACCGGCGTTTTCTTCCTCCTCCTCCTCGCCACGTTGCTCAGCCTCCAATGAGCTCTCACAGCGCCAATCGTCGGTATTAGCGGCGGAAAGAAGCACTACGCGCAATACAAAATCTAACTTACAGCATTTCTTTCCAAACATTTTTCGACATACTGTACGCGCAGAAATGTTCGTATGTACCGTTGTTCGCAACTCGAATGTTCGTAAGTAGGGGAGCGTCTGTATGAGCAATTTGTCCGCGGAAACGCTCCCACACAAGTCAGTCAAGCGGAGCACTTAAATGAAAATACGGTAAATCTAATGTATGAATGGGGCGGTGGGTAGAGTAGCCAAAAATTTTACTCAAGTAAGAGTAGAGTTACTTCAAAATAATATTACTCAAGTAAAAGTAATCATTAAAAAAAAATCACTCAAGTACAACAAAAAAAAAGTATTCGGTGAAATTAATACTCAAGTACTGAGTAACTGCTTGAACATGAAGTCTGATTTATTTTTAAATACAATGTCATCCGACAGACAAAAACATAAAATTGTGTGGAAATGCTGGCATCTTCAAATCCTAATCCTGCTGCTGCACAATAATTGCTATTGAATGTAATCAACTACAAAACCCATAATGCTTTGCAAGGTTGGCTGATGCGCACAACGGCTCTCTTCTGCCCATCACCGAATCAAACAAACGTGCGACGGTTTACCCAAGCTTCACAGTGTAAGCACTACACGCAATAGTCACAAGGTAGGCCATTCTGACATCGCAAAAACAAGCATGTTAGCAGAGGTGTGCATCCCGTCAATATTGACGGAGGGTCCGTCAATCTATCAATGACGGACGCCCATTTTGTTGACAATTGACAATAGTTGGGAAAAATTTGATGAACTAAGCATTGACAGAGAGGGTTTTCATCTGTCAATAAATTCGTCAAATCATTAATGAATTCGTCAATCCGTCATTGATGGACGTCTCATTTTGATGACGGATTGACGATTGATGGAACATTGACAGATGCCCATTTTGAATGACGCAAACATTGACGGACGCTCATTTTGCTGAGCAATCGATAAATGATAGATTGACAGTTCTGCTTGAAATATTGGCGATGACGGAAGGGTGTCCCGACTGTTGACGATTGCTGAATGACGGACGCTCAAAATTCATTAATGCACTCACCTCTTAGGTTAATTGAAGTCCCAAAATTGTCTAAAGGTGTGATTTTCAGTGTTAATGGTAATTCATTTATATTTGCCATGCGATTGGCTGGCGACCACTCCAGGGTGTTCCTCGCCTCTTGCCCAAATTCTGTTGGGACAGGTAAGTCTTCACCCTTGACCCCGAGGAGTATAGAAAATTGGAAATGTGGTTTTGAAAGGCAACTGAATTTAAGTTCTACATTTTGTGTAAGTACACTTGGCTTGTGTCCTTCAAATAAATGTCTATACTAGCTTGTGTGTGAATTAATGCTGGTTTATTAGACGCCTGACAGTGTTTAATGTATAGTGTGTCTCTTTATTGGCCATCCTGAAAAATAAAACACCCAAGTGTGGGAAGTGGCTGCCAGGTATCTTGTACCTTAGTAGTCAGCTTACAGTAAGATTAATGGTTTCAGAACAACAGAGGCGCAATGTGCCAAGCTGGATTTGGCATCACACGAGAGACAAAAAAGCCGATAGATGGAGGGATGAAGAAAGCTTGGGAAGAAGAAATGACGACGAGGCAAGGTACCGGCTGGAGAGTGAGAGAGGTAATGGGGGAGTAAAAGACAGATTTAGTGCTCTCTGATCGGCACTGATGAGCTGCGTGCCGCTCGTGTGTCCCGAAGAGACCAATAAAGACAAGAGAAGGAGGAGAAACAAAGAGGGAGCAGGGGAAATTAAAGAGAAGGAATTAGACATGACGGCACACAGGCTGCTGGGGAAGACGCATGGATAGAAATATAAAGCAACAAAGTGTGTGTCAGGATAAGTGAATCTAGGCCGCCTGCGACTGGAAGAGTGTGGAAATATGGATGACGAGGCAGGAGTTTTATTTAGGTACTTCTTCACACGTATAAATGAACATTTGCCCCTGAGATATGTTGATATTGACGCTACTTAGAGAGTCATAGTTGGGTACTGTCAGCTCAGCCATATTAACTGTAGTAAAGCTATTCGTACCTATCCTACATTGTCATAAATTTGTTAGCAATTTTTGGGCTGCGAAAGCCAAAAGTTAAAGCAGAATTTTTAGTTCAGCCAGTTCTTGAGAATTTAGGTAGGCCTAACTGACAACCACAGTACGTGAGGACGCATGGTGCAGTGTCAGATATGTTAGTCTGCTGTACGGGGCCCCTCAGGGGTTGCTTTTCATCCGAGTCTATACCTTGGGATTCTTCTTTTATTTTTATTTTTTATTTTTTTTGTATGTGGGTGAATAGGTGTATGTGCGTGCGTGCGAGTGTGTGTGCATTCATTAATTCATCTAAAACCTATTTAAAAAAAAATATCCCATACCGTTCCCCTAAACCGAACACTTCCAGCCAGAGTCGTGAGGCCGTCAGGAAACCCGAGAAAGGACCAAAGAAAAGAAAGGAAAGTGAAATCCAGCACCGACCAGACACCACCCACCAAGCCACCAACCAGAGTCCTTCACCAACCCCAGAGACATCTAAATTTCAACAAATCAGGGAGATCTCAAGAGACCAAAGGAGAGAATGAGGAAAGGAAAGAAGGACAGACAAAGCGGAGTGATCCACAGACACCAGCCTCCACCGATTCAATGACCTGAGGAAGATTGTGTCTGAGTTTCGATAGATGCTGGTGTGGTGGATCTGGCGTGCATGAAAATCTCCACCAAAGAGGGGAGCCGTCGACCCCCGCCAGGACAGAGCAAGCGCCACACCTCAGGGCCCCCCAGGCCGTGGCAGCGCCAAAGGACGACCCCCAGGCCCCACAGAGGCCACCGGCCGGAGAGCAAACCCAGGAGCAGGAGCGCCCCCCCACCCCAATGTGGCCCGCACGCCCAACCCAACGCAGCAGGATGGGGCACTGCAGGCCCGCCAGGAACCCCACCGGCCCACAGCCATCGCCCCCCCACCCCCAATCGACCCCCGCCATCCACGCCAACCCATCCAGCCGCCCCCAAACCCCCAGACACCCTTCCACCCCCAGCACCCACTACCACTACGCCACTACCACCCCCCAAACAAGCCGCCCCTACCCCCAATCCCAATTGGCGAACTCTACCCTTAAACCTTGAATGTGACCCCACCCAGTGTATATACAAGTGTGTGTGTGTGATGCATTAAAATTGGGAGCAGGTGAACCGGAGCAGAGGGAAATGATATCACCATGCTCCGATCCACCCGCCTCCCAGGCATGTCAGTGAGTGTATGTGGTGCATTAAAAAAAATAAATGGGGTGGGGGGGGGATGGGGGACACGGACAGGGGAACGCAGCACTGCTCTATACTGCGGTCTGCCCCAACCAATGCCCCCCCCCAACACACAGTTGTGTTGTGCATTAAAATTGGAGGGGAGTTGTAGGGCGAAGACGGTGTTTCCACCCTACCCCACCTCCCCCCAAAGTGTGTTATGTGCCCTATATGTCTATAAAAGTGTATTGTGCAAAACTAGTGCAGTAAGTTAAGAGGAGCGAAAATGAAATTGTTTATGTGGTAAGTCAGTTGTTGTTAGTTCGCCTAGCAAACACAAGTTTGGAGATAAAGGTATCCTACAGTCCAAGATAGCGGAAAGTTTTTCTAAGACTTTAGTCCAGAAATACATAACCGGAGTACAGTACATAACCATAAAGCATGAAAATAAGTGTCTGTAGTGTTTTGTAAACACTGGAGACAAATGTCGGAGTCTGAGAGTCCAATTTTCTTCATCATATATTTAGTAATGTATGTTCTATGAATAATTTTATATTGGATAAGTTGTAAATTTGTGTGTTTTGTCATTTTAAATGCGTTTTCACAAACTTGAATCCAAAAGTCAGATTCCGGAGCTATAGACAAGTCTGTCTCCCATTTTGAGATGGGTAAAGACATTTTATCAGTATATGAAAGTAACTTACATATTTTTGAAAGTTTTTTTGTTGTTGTCGGAGAAAGCTTGGTAATATCTTTAGCTAAAACAGGCGGTTGGAGCGTACCCCGAAGTGTTGGAATTTGTTTCTTTATCATATTTTTAACTTGTAGATAATGTAAAAAATTTGCGTTTTATATTTTTGGAGCAAGGATGTATATGATATAAACATATTATCTGAGAAGAGATGGTGGAGATGTGTAATTCCTTTCTGCTCCCACACCTAAATAAAATGATTGCTTGTTAAGTTGAAAGTCGGGGTTATGCCATAGGGGAGAGAGCCCACAGGGCTCCACTTGGGCTTTTGTAATTTCTAGTGCCTTCCACCAGGCAGTCAGGGTGGCAGAAATCACTGGGTTTTTAAAACAATTATGTCGCTTAATTGATGTTGTAATAAAGAGTAAATCTAGAAGTCTGAGGATATTACAATCCTTCTGTTCTAGTTCCAGCCAACAGTTAGTATCTCTGTTGGGTTGTGCCCATAGAATGATATATTGTAGCTGGTTAGCTATATAGTTGTAAATAAAGTTTGGTGCCTCTAGACCACCTTTGGATTTACTTTTCTGAAGAGTAGATAGACTAATCTTTGCTTTTTTTTTTTATTCACGTAAAATTTTGTAACGGCTGAGTCCAACAACTGGAACCAGTTAGCCGTAGGTTTAAATGGAATCATTGGGAAAAAATAGTTTATTTTGGGTAAAACTTTCATTTTAATGGTGGCTATTCGTCCTATTAGAGAAATGGGAAGATTATTCCAAGTCACTCTAAATGTTATCCAGAAGTGGAGAAAAGTTTAAATGAATTAAATCAGTTAATTTAGGTGAGATTTTTATGCCTAAGTATTTTAAATTACCTACAGGAAATGAGTAGTGTGGGTCCTGGCTTGCAGGGTTCCATGAATTTTCTGTAATAGGTAGAAGTGTTGGGTTCCATGAATTTTCTGTAATAGGTAGAAGTGTTGATTTTGTCCAGTTAATAGAATAATCTGATAACTGTGAGAATTTAGTTATTAAGTTAAATACTTCCCCTAACGAAATAGCAGGCTTTTCTAAATAAAGTAAAATATCATCGGCATATAGATTAATTTTATGTTCTGTTATCCCAGAGTGAATTCCTTGAATCTTTCTTTCCTGGCGTATGGCTAATGCAAGTGGCTCAATAAATGTTGCAAATAATAAAGGGGACAGTGGGCATCCCTGTCTTGTGCCTCTGTGTAGAGTAAAACTCTGAGATATAATCCCATTAGTAGTAACTGTAGCTTTAGGAGAATCATATAATGCTGACACCCAGTCGATAAATGATTTCCCAAAGCCACATTTATTTAAAACAGCAAAGAGGAAGGACCAGTTAACTTTGTCGAAAGCTTTTTCTGCATCCAATGATATAATAACTGCCTTTTTATCATGCTGCTGTGACATGCTAGTAAGGTTATAGAGCCTCCTAATATTATTAGTAGAGTGACAATCTTTAATAAAGCGTGTTTGGTCGCTATGAATGATTGTTGAGATTACTGTTTCTAGTCTAGATGTGAAAGCCTTAGTGATAATTTTAATATCAGTGTTAATTAGTGAGATTGGACGGTAACTTGATGGAAGGGTGGGGTCTTTTTCTGGCTTTAATAAAAGTTTAAATGCTGCTGTATTCATGTGTGGGCGTATGTAACCATTAGTTTTGATTTCTATTACTACTCTTAAGAATAGTGGAGCAAGCATTAACCAGAAGTGCTTAAAAAATATAGCCGGATAACCATCCGGGCCAGGTGCTTTTGCCTTTAGGCATACTATCTAGAGCACTGTGCAACTCGTTTATAGTAAGTGGCGCATCTAACATATCTTTATATTCAGTAGTTAACTGAGGTATATTTAAGCTACTGAGGAATGCCTCAATATGCTCAGGGTTAGGCTTGTTAGTTTCTGAGTATAGGTTATCCTCTGTCACCTTCAGAAGTTCTGTGACGACTTTGCCATTGTCAAACATGTACCTGAGGGTAACGAGCAGGAGTACAGGAGGGTCATCAAGGACTTGGTCAACTTGTGTGAGCATAAGAAATATGGTCCTAATAAATCAGGGATGCACACCTCACCACCCCAAGGCTGTGTTTCTTGTGTAAATGATATTGTAATATCTGTAATAATAATATCAATGCGTTAGATGGATTGCTTTCTACAGTGATTCAGAAGGTTTGATCCTCACTTTCATTATTTATTAATGAAATACAGTGGACCCCACGACTGGACTGGCCCACAAATAGTGAAAATCTGTGTATAATAGATGGCCATTCTAAATGCTTTATTAAATCCAAGGCTAATGACGCCCTATGCTGCACCGGCCCGCCTAGCTTGGCGGGGACCCGTTGCTAAATTGGAAAACATGAAAAGCAGCTTCCGCCAGCAACTTTAACACACAGGAAGCATACTCCGCTCACACTGGTGAACATCTAGGGCTCAGAAAAATACATTGGTGTTCACATAAACAATTACTGTAACCAGACTAGTCATTCATGTCACAGTCTGCTGAGGAGGGCGCATTGCTAAAAGAGATAGGAAACGACTTAACCGAATGGTCAGAAAAAGCTAGCTTTGGTGTACTCCATTGAGAAAGCTACACAAGCTCGAATGTCACTTACTGTATGAGCAATATTTGTTTGTACATTAATGGTTTGGAATGAATGGAATGGTTTGATAAAAAAAATTTAATATGGTATATTATCATTTGCTGCTGTAACCAATCAATTTCCTTCCTGTGTACTCAATTTTAGATTTTTTTTTATTATTATTATGAAAGCTATTAAAGTATTTCGCCCCTGCTGCCACTATTCAGCCCTTCAATTTTTCGTAATTATTCCAGAAAAGCACAATTATTTTACTAGTAAATCAACATCATCTACTAAATCGCTACTTGAAAAATTTCTATCCACTTTAATTTATGACTGCATGTTTTGCTAATCTCATTTATTCTGATGATCTCGGATCATGGTCACATGGGCAGTGTCTTTTCTGTTCCATGCAGTATATTCTGCACACACACACACACGCACGCACGCACACACACACACACACGCACACTTCCGCACACACACACACACACTACTAAATTTCAATTATGTTGTCAGATGTGGTTGCACTGGAGTGCCTGCTAACCATATTTTCTTCTTCCTCTAGATGTTGCAGCCCCAGTTTAAACCGCACAGCATCCAGCAGGTGCTGCTTAGGTTGTTCCAGGTATCTGATTGAATTTGTCATTATTACTTTGCCACTTTGAAATGAGCGAAGCGTAGTCTTTAAAGTGACTAAGCTTCCGCACTTTAATTTCCCTCATAGGATTTTTTTGTTTTTATTTCTGTGAGGCACTTAACTCTCACATCTTTTTTTACACCTTGTTTGGGGTGTGCATCTCGCCACAAAAGACAGTTCAATGCTTTTCTCAATACATACAGTGTGATACGTTTCAAGTTTCTAACTATTTTATTGGGGGATGTTCGATACCACTTTTTTTTTCAGATCGATACCAGTACAAGCACTCAACTGGAGTTGTCACCGATACCAAGTAGCGATACCAATTGTACTTTTGATATATAAAATTTCCCAAAATAAACAATGACATTTTTTTTCTTAATATTGTATTAAATTACTTTTATATTTTTCTAATTTCTCATTTGTAGTTCCTGATTGTAAAATTGCCAAGAGATGACACTGGCAAATACCGGTATCGGCCAACGTTACAAAGTACCCATACCTTGACGTGAAATATCGGCCTGATACCGATACCTTGTATCGTACTCCCCATCCCTAGATTTTAAAATGTAACACTTTGATGTGGTTTGTTAAAATCAAAACCGATTTTCCAGTTTGAATTAGTCTTTGTTGCACCCCACCTCTTTTGCACGTTTGAATTTCAGCCTACTAATTTAAAAACAACATGAAGTTTTAAAATTGGTCTGAGCTTCACATTAGATTATTATTAGTAGTAGTAGTATTGTTATTGTTATTATTATATTAATTTTCCTGCTTATGGTGTGATCATGATAGGTTATACCTGGACGATCCCCATATGGCTCATGGGATCCTGGACGATGCCTACGGTGCGCCGTAGTAGGGAATTCTGGCAACCTGCGCGGGGCTGGATACGGGGGGACCATAGATGGGCACAACTACATCATGAGGTGAGAGGAGATGAATAGTGTGTATAAGATGGACAACAACAAAAAAGTGAGGACACAGATGACAGAAGGATTACTCAGCCTAGCAAGTTACATCATGGGTAAAAGAAGGTGAAGTAAACAGATGTGCATCTAATGCAGTATTTAATCTTAACATTTTGTATGTTCCTATTGGTTGACGGCAGGTCATCGGCTTCTTGGGAGGTCAAGAATCCTAAGAAGTTGAATTATATTGCTTGTGTTTTTCCCACAAGCATGCAGAGTAAATCCTTCTATTTCAATCTCATCTCTCTGTTGTACCGTGCCTAATGCAAATCCCCAAGTTAAAACGTTATGTTCAGTGTTGGGAATAACAGCGTTGAAATGAACAGCGTTGGTAATTCCATCCTTTTTTCATAAACGGAGTAATCTAACTAATTATTCTTCCCATATTTTAAACTGCGTTATTATTATTGTATGTGAAATGTGTTGCGTTACAATTGATGTATTAGTTTCAAGGCTCGAAATAAGCTTACAGTCGTGCGCACTTTTCCGGTCCATTCATGAAAATGTCACTTGCACACAGTTAGAGGCACAGTTGTTGTTGCACCTCGTCACAATAAAGGTGTCTTGACAGCTGGAATGTGTAGGGATTTTTATTTTGTAGGTGCCGCAGGAAGCGTTTCACGACGTGTCTTCTTTCACAATGAACTTGTGAGCAATAGAGTCCACGTCCCTAGCCTGAAAATCATTTAGGGTTTGAAGCTACAAATGACATATATTAGGTGCCACAAATCACCATATATCCCGTATGTTTTTATTATTATTATTATTATTATTATGATTGCTGTAATTGTCAGTGGTAGAACATTATATCTGTCATAATGGAGTGAGACATTTGTGTGATACAAATATTCATAAAATCAATGACAACACTCTTCATAGCCTGGACATATTTTGAATGGTTTGCATAAAGAAATATAATAATAATAATAATAATAATAATATACAATTAAAAAATCCAAATTATTTGGTATAAAACTTTTTTTTAAGTAGTGAAAGTAGTTACTTTGCCTGGTAACAGGTACTTTTATTATGGGTGCCGCAGGAAGCGTTTCACGACGTGTCTTCTTTCACAATGAACTTGTTAGCATTAGAGTCCACGTCCCTAGCCTGAAAATCATTTAGGGTTTGAAGCTACAAACGACATATATTAGGTGCCACAAATCACCATATATCCTGTATGTTTTTATTATTATTATTATTATTATTATTATTCTGATTGCTGTAATTGTCAGTGGTAGAACATTATATCTGTCATAATGGAGTGAGACATTTGTGTGATATAAATATTCATAAAATCAATGACAATACTCTCCATAGCCTGGACATATTTTGAATGGTTTGCATAAAGAAATATAATAATAATAATAATAATAATAATAATAATAATAATAATAATAATAATAATATACAATTTAAAAAATCAAAATTATTTGGTATAAAACTTTTTTTTTTAAGTAGTGAAAGTAGTTACTTTGCCTGGTAACGGGTTACTTTTATTATGGAGTAATTCAATTACTAATTCAGTTACTTTTTGAGCAAGTAATCAGTAACCATAACTGATTACTTTTATATAAAGTAACATTCCCAACATGTTTATAAGTTGGATGGTTACATGATCAGCAATCAATTCACAAATAATATATAATGTTTCTCTTGCTGCCTCTCCTCTGTCTTTAAGACTTTATATCCATCATGGTTGTTGCTAGCTACGTGGTGTGTGTGAGGTCTTTCTCCTCCGACTGACATTTCCATTCTTTGTGTATTTAAATGATCTTTGACACCAATGCCACAAAAGAGTGTGACATGGTTTGTTGCATCTTGTGACAATGACTTGCTTCCTAATGCCAAACATGAACTTAAAGTACTTTGTGGTTACCCTAATAGATCAATTTGCTCAATAATGCTTAGATAGAAGAGGCTTGTTCCGGGACGCACATATTCAAGTTGTCACTGGCAACAGGCATGCTTGGAATTGTTCAGCTGAGGTTGGCGGGTCTGCACTCTACAGTTCTGTGCAACACGAGTTGTTTGTAGTGTCTCACTGTTAAATAAAGAAGAAAAAAGCATATACGGTAAGCATTGCATTCCTAGTAGACATGTGTGGGCAGCTTCTCTTCCGACTGTAGTGTCATATCCCACGTTCACATTTCTGCAATTTGTATTTAAAATGAGCTCTGGCTCATCACCAATGCTGCCCACCTCCTGCCTGTCTGGACAAAATGCTTTATTCACTGTGGCTAGACACTTTCTTGGGTACATAATGTGATGCCGTAATGTTAGTACTATCTGTCTGCATTGCATTATCTTCATCCTACTAAAGCACGTTGCAAATAAGATGGTCATTACTAATTCAGGTCACTATCTCAAAATCAGTGCATCAGTGTTCCATTATTGCCTTCATCATTATTCAATACATTTTAGTCATTGGGCTCAGCCATGTCTGACTATGACATATTCATTTTGGACAAGGAGAAACAAGAGAGCTGTTAAGCCGCATTTTGTAATAACGGTGCATTTTGTAATAAACGTCCAAAATGTAATAACTTTTTCATTTCATTTTGTAATAAAGCCGCATTTTGTAATAAACTTCCGCATTTTGTAATAAACTGCCGCATTTTGTAATAAACTGCCGCATTTTGTAATAAACTGCCCCAACGCATTTTGTAATCAATTTTGCCGCATTATGTAATAAGTTATTACATTTTGAGAAGATTATTACAAAATGCACATGCAACTGAGTGACTTTTTTTTTATTTTTTTTTATGCAATTTCCCTTGGAGCTATGTAGCCCAATAAATCTATGTATGACAGAACACGTTTGGAATTATATAGGCCAATAACTTGTGGCCAAATTCAAAGCTCTACATGGTCTGTTACTCAGCCAGGGAAGGGAGGGCGGTATGTAATCTGATTGGCTGCTGCATCAGTTCTACAAGGATCATGCACTGCTTGCATGCTTAATTGAGACAGCCAACAGAGTTCAACATGATGCCAGGTATGAAAAAACTGTGTCAAATATTATCTGTGTAATTGAATATATGGAAGTATATAGACATGTTGCAGTTGATCTAAAGTTATGTAGATGTTTTGCCCTTGAAAATAAATTATATGACTGAATTTAAACCTGCATTGTCCAAGTTATGCTCACTGCATTAACCTGTCTAATTGCACCGGCCCGCCCGCGGACAAAAAAAAAGGCACAAAATGCAGTTTAGTTTTGGGAGTTAAACATTTTCCCTCTTTTGTCACCCTTGTAGGTCTGCTAATTCTAACCCTGACCTGTACCCTGTTGGGGCTCACTGTAGGCCATGGACAAAAGCAAGCAATGATCGAGGAAATGTACAATGTCATAGTTCGCAAGTTGAGAGGAGAGTTTCATGTTCCAGTTTCTGAACGCACAAGAATTCAACAAAATGCCTTGGTGCGTCTCTGGAGAAATCAAGGGGTCTATTCTCTCAGTGAGGATGGGCAGACACTGCTGTGTGCCGGCAAGCCAGTCATGCTACAATCTAATGTTGATTGTGTTGTTAACTCTTTGACTGCCAGACGTTTTCAGAAAAGGGATGCCGTCAGTGCCAGCCGATTTAAGCATTTTGACTGATCTTTCAAGGTCCACAGAAAATTTTGCGTTTGGACTATGGAAACACACATACTACCAAATGAAAGATTGAACTCTCATCTTTCATCAGAAAAAAAAGTTTGTTTCTACCTTATTCCGTTTTTCAGTAATCAACAATAGAAAATGGTTAGTTTCACCCCAATGCTCTGTTTTGAAACAAAAAACGTAGAAATCAAGCTTTTTGTGAAACGATATTATTTCATGCACTCTAGTTAATTTGACACCTTTTTTTTCCATGAATGATGCCACAAACACCTTAACAGTGCTTTACTACTGTAAAACACTACCACCAACAATGAAAAAGTGTTTTTTGATAGCAAAATACGTTTATTTACATTCAACAGTGTAACAATTTGACAAAACGATTTGGCAAACTATTTACAAATGTGTGCAACCGTGGTACTATTTACAATTGTGTGGATATTTCAAATACAGTTTTTCTTTTTGTAACACTCCCCTGCGTGCAAGTGGACGCAGCAGGATTTACACAACAGATTCGTTTCACTGCGATTTCCCCTTCGCGTGCAGACCCTGTCATGTTTACTTTCAGTCTTGTTTACTCCCTGTCATGTTTTCCCCTTGTCTTGTCATTTCCTGTTTTAGTGTGAAAAGTCTGACTCCTCTCGTTTCTGGTCACTTGCCCTTCCTCGTGTGGTGTCTGTGTCAACCTTGATTGTGTCCACCTTTCCCCATTACCCTCATGTGTCATCCAATCAGTGCCCTCAGCCAGGTGTGTCTTGTCATGTCATTAGTGTTGGTGTATTTAGTCGGTTGTCTCCCCCCTGTCTGTGTCGGTTCATTTTTTGCTGTTGCCACGTTCGTAAGTCTTTCGCCACGTCACGCTGACCTCTTTGCCTTATCCGGATCCATGTCATGTTGTTAGTCTCGCCTTAGTTGTTTTTTCATGTTTTGCTTCAGGTTTTGTTAGTTCCATTTGTTTTGTACTTTGAAGTTAGCTTTTTTTTGATTTGAAATTAAAACCTCTTTTGGACTGCTCCTCTGCCTCCTTGCTCTGCCTTCCCGCATCTGGGTCCTAAGCCCCACCTTATTGACAGAATGAACCGACCAAGATCAGACCCAGCGGGAAGCTTCCGTAAGCGACCGGCTCGTCATCGGTCGACCCGGAAGCACCATCAGCCTGTCATCCAATCCCATTCCATCCAAGTAAGCTCCTTTTCGCGGTATTTGTCTTCTCTTCCCCTTTCACGCGATCAGCAAAACGCACTCAAGTCTCTGCCCTACGACACCATTTTGTCGCCTCAATGTTTTTTAGACTCTGACATCTCCGATGATGAAAATGAAGGTCCCTTTCCCATTAATACACTTACGGATTACAGTTCCGAATCTGACTCCGAATTGGACTTTTTCACCAGCTTAGTTCCCCACATGTTTTCTTCACAGTTTTCATTTAGGGATTATTTTGACACCGGGTCATGTCACCCCTCCTCACCTGGGTCTCCGCCGTGTTCACCACACCGGTCCCCATCGCGTGCACCTCATAGCCCACCGTTACTGCCACGTCATGACATAGTTTCCCCTTTACCTGGTTCCTTACCCACTCCCGTTAGTTTACGTCACGATCCTTCACTCTCGGTATCCTCGGGTTATAGTCTCCCTATTGCTCCTCACTCCCCATGGTGGCAGGCTGATGAGGCTCCGGCTCCGCAGCCTCAAGTCCCTATCGTGCCACGTCAGCCAATGTCCAAAGTCCCCGAACCACGTCAGCCGATGTCCAAAGTCCCCGAACCACGTCAGCCGAAGTCCAAAGTCCCAGAACCACGTCAGCCGATGTCCAAAGTCCCCGAAGCACGTCAGCCGAAGTCCAAAGTCCCCGAACCACGTCGGCCGTCGGAGCCTCAGGTCCCCGAACCACGTCGGCCGTCGGAGCCTCAGGTCCCCGAGCCACGTCGGCCGTCGGAGCCTCAGGTCCCCGAGCCACGTCGGCCGTCGGAGCCTCAGGTCCCCGAGCCACGTCGGCCGTCGGAGCCTCAGGTCCCCGAGCCACGTCGGCCGTCGGAGCCTCAGGTCCCCGAGCCACGTCGGCCGTCGGAGCCTCAGGTCCCCGAGCCACGTCGGCCGTCGGAGCCTCAGGTCCCCGAGCCACGTCGGCCGTCGGAGCCTCAGGTCCCCGAGCCACGTCTGCCGACGCAGCCCCAGGTTCCCGTGCCGGCTCCGACGCAGCCCCAGGTTCTCGTGCCGGCTCCGCGGCAGCCCCCGGTCCCCGTGCCGGCTCCGCGTCAGCCCCCGGACTCCGTGCCGGCTCCGCGTCAGCCCCCGGGCTCCGCGTCAGCTCCAGGTTCCCGTGCCGTTTTCACGTCAGCCCCAAGATCCAGTATCAGCTCCGCGTCAGGCCCAGGTTTCCGTCCCGTTTTCACGTCAGGCCCAGGTTTCCGTCCCGTTTTCACGTCAGCCCCAAGATCCCGTATCAGCTCCGCGTCAGGCCCAGGTTTCCGTCCCGTTTTCACGTCAGCCCCAAGATCCCGTATCAGCTCCGCGTCAGGCCCAGGTTTCCGTCCCGTTTTCACGTCAGCCCCAAGATCCCGTATCAGCTCCGCGTCAGGCCCAGGTTTCCGTCCCGTTTTCACGTCAGCCCCAAGATCCCGTATCAGCTCCGCGTCAGGCCCAGGTTTCCGTCCCGGCTTTGCGGCAGCCCCAGGATTCCGGATCAGCTCCACAGCAGCTTCCGGCTCCGCGTCAGCTCCAAGTTCCCATATCAGCTCCACAGCAGGCCCCGGACTCCGCGTCAGCTCCAAGTTCCCATATCAGCTCCACAGCAGGCCCCGGACTCCGTACCGGCTCCGCGACAGCCCCCGGACTCCGTGCCGCCTCCACGGCAGCCTCAAGTCTTCGTGCCTCGTCGGCCGCCTCGTCGGCAGCCTCAAGTCTTCGCGCCTCGTCAGCAGCCTCAAGTCTTCGCGCCTCGTCAGCAGCCTCAAGTCTTCGCGCCTCGTCAGCCACCTCGTCGGCAGCCTCAAGTCCTCGCGCCTCGTCGGCCGCCTCCACGGCAGCCTCAAGTCCTCGCGCCTCGTCGGCCGCCTCCACGGCAGCCTCAAGTCTTCGCGCCTCGTCAGCCGCCTCGTCGGCAGCCTCAAGTCTTCGCGCCTCGTCGGCAGCCTCAAGTCTTCGCGCCTCGTCGGCAGCCTCAAGTCTTCGCGCCTCGTCGGCCGCCTCAAGTCTTCGCGCCTCGTCGGCCGCCTCCACGGCAGCCTCAAGTCTTCGCGCCTCGTCGGCCGCCTCAAGTCATCGCGCCTCGTCGGCAGCCTCAAGTCCTCTCGCCTCTCGTCGTGTGTCTTGTCATGTCATTAGTGTTGGTGTATTTAGTCGGTTGTCTCCCCCCTGTCTGTGTCGGTTCATTTTTTGCTGTTGCCACGTTCGTAAGTTTTTCGCCACGTCACGCTGACCTCTTTGCCTTATCCGGATCCATGTCATGTTGTTAGTCTCGCCTTAGTTGTTTTTTCATGTTTTGCTTCAGGTTTTGTTAGTTCCATTTGTTTTGTACTTTGAAGTTAGCTTTTTTTTTATTTGAAATTAAAACCTCTTTTGGACTGCTCCTCTGCCTTCCCGCATCTGGGTCCTAAAGCCCCACCTTATTGACAGACCCTACACTTTCTTGCCGGCCTTTTTTTCCGGGGAGTAGCAGGTATATACTGCAGTGTGTGTTTGGCCATGTTGCCATCAAGTCTACTCTCAGGATCATGATACGGTGGTGTTACGTCTGGCTTCCTCATGTCCTTCAGTTCCTATACCGGGTGGTAAGAGATGTTCTGATCCATCTTATCCACTCCATTCGTGGTGGCATCATAGTCCATAACCAGTGTCTTCTCCGTGATCAGACTGTACCCACTCCTCCGATGAATATGCATTGGACTCGGGGCACTCTTCGTCGTCCCATTGAACGTCCGCCTGAACAGAAGTGCTCGGTTGTGCTCCGCGTTTTCCGGCATTAGCATCGCTAACCGGTGAGGCTTTATGACGTGATCATAGCTGCCGCGTCAACGCTTCCAACTTCGGCGTCAACCTCGGAGTCCCCATCATCATCGTCGTCGTCATCAATGTGCCCTTTAGCATTGGTCGATTCTTTTCATCTTTGAAAAAAATGCTCAAGCGTGAGCTGCTTGCAACCGGTCGCCATTATGGCTTCCTCATCCATTGTCCCCTCAACACTCTAGCTCCGCCTCATGTCTTCTACTGACACCTACCCAATCTTGTCCAAAGAGAGTCATCGCTGCCATCTAGGGACCAAAAATAGGCATTATACTAACTAGATCTGCTTGATACTTTCAGCACAGTTGGCCAAGGCTTTTCAGAACCCCCCCCCCCCCCCCCAAAAAAAAAAAAACTTGGCGAACGTCTTTTAACGTCTTTGCCGCTCCTCCGTAGGATTTTACTAATCGCTATTTAACGTTTTTGGCAGTCAAAGAGTTAAAAAGGGTCTAGATGATACTAAGGGTTCTGGAGCAAGAAAGTTGAGCAAATGACTGAGAATGCATCATATTGGCATAAGTGAAAGAAAGGTGCAGGAAATCTTGAACAGAACTGTACCAGGTACCAACTTCAAAATGCAAAGTTTCTGAATAAGCCCTCTTTGATGACCATTCAAGCCAAAGAAGTGCAAGATCAACACCAAATTGACCTATTGGACATGGGAAAAATGAAAATTAGTTATGGTCACCAATCGAGCCTGACTCACTAGATGAGTGTGACCCACCTATCCAGCCTGATGAGCCTGAGGACCCTGTTCTGACTACACCCCTTGTTCAGCCTGTCCTACCAACTGAAATGTTTCAGTCTATTATCAAAATGACCCTTGAGGATGACATGTCAATGCTTGGGACGTTTAACAGAGTGTCTAAACGTTCTAAAGACATTGGAGATCGATTCCATCCATCAATCTATCTAAGGGAAACATTAAGCCGAAGCCTTGGGTTGGACGTCTTTGGAAAGCACACAATTAGCGTACACAGGTTGTACAAAGCAGCAGGGCGCTTTGGTGGTGTGGCATTAAAACTCAAGGAGCTGTTTGGGAAACATTCAAAGTGGTTTATGGCTTGGCTGGTAATTAGACATATTAGACATGGACAATTTGAAATTACGGATATATTTTGGAAATATAAATTTTGTTGTTTGTTTAGCCTTTTGAGGCAATTTCATATTTGTTTAAAATTAATCTTAGTGGAGAAATTTGCTGGTCACAGCAGCTCTCTAAACAAGCAGAAGACACTTACATTGGTTCATTATTATTTTAAATTGGTCGCAAGCCTGCATGTGTTGGTTGCATTTATTTTTGTTGAAAGGTTTTATAAATGCATAAATAAAGCTGTTCTTTACCTATTCATCAGCGTTTCTATTTTGTATGTGCATATGTTAATGTTTACGAATGGATTAAATTTTGATACCCACAGTTTTGTTCTGTATTATAAGAAGCATTATAAAGTTTGTTGGATGTTTATAACTATTCTTGATGTGGTTTTGGTATCCAATAAAAAAAAATCTGGAATTTACAGAATATTCTCTGCTAATGCAACCTTTGAATAGTGTACTGATAGTAATTGCTAAGTACTGCTACTAGGCTAATACAGTGATACTGATAATAGGCTTAATACTTTAAAGTAAAATAAAATAAGATTAACAAACAAATAAACAATAATTTAGAATTGTTATTACGTAATGCACCATGTTATTACATTTTCTAGAGAATAAAAAAGTTGCAAGTGCATTTTGTAATAATCTTCTCAAAATGTAATAACATTACATAATGCGGCAAAATTTATTACAAAATGCGTTGGGACAGTTTATTACAAAATGCGGCTTTATTACAAAATGAAATGAAAAAGTTATTACATTTTGGACGTTTATTACAAAATGCACCGTTATTACAAAATGCGGCTCAACAGAGCTCATCTGTATTATAGTGACGTTCATCAACTCAGAGTGCAAATCACATACAAGGAGGTCATATATTTTGCCTGACAAAGAAGAAACTATAGTTTTAGTCGTGATCTGAATGTTTCACTTGTTGCCCTTTTTTTTTAATCCACAGAAGACAGCAGCCATGGCTTTTCTTTCACTTCCGCCTGTAAAACTGGAAGGGAACATTACTGACTGCTATTTATTCAAAATTGACATCTAGGTTCAGCAGGTTTTTTTGGTAGTTTTTACATTTATATTAACAGCAGAACAACTCAACTCTTTCGCTTACTCATTTGCCAAACGTTCCAATTCTTTAAGTACCATGACTTCACAGCTAATAATGGAACATAATCAATAGTACCTCTACTTGGCATTATGCCAAAGTGTACAATATGAGGAACCCATAAAGAATAACTCTTAGGATCTGCAGCCCCATGTGTCTTTTTAGCACAATATTTATTATTTGAATTGTTCCATGTCAAATCACCCAAAAAATCTGAAATTTTAACCAAGCAGATTTTGATTTGAATGAAACTTGGTGTACTTGTTGATGATAATGGCACAACAATAAATCTCAAATTTTAGGCCAATCGGCGCAGGAGTGTAGAAGCTACAAGATTTTGACTTTTTTGTTTGTTTGTTTTTCAAAAAGGGGCATGGCCACCTTCCTTTGAAGTCCTCAACCCCTGCTCCAATTAACCTAAAACTTGAGATTTAGTATTGTCATCCCCATCAACAAGTACACCAAGTTCCATTACAGGGGAAGTTAAAGTAGCACTAATGAACTTTTCAACCTTAATAAAATATTTTCATAACTCTTCTGCTGAAACATGGACTCAAAACTAGTTGAATGGTACCTTTGCCATGGCCTGAGGGGGTCTGTATCATTTTTACTGGCACTAAACAACTTTGAGGAGGATGGGTAGGAACACTGCCACACAAAAAACTACAAAGGTGCTGACTGCTTTATGGCATACGTCAAAACCTACCCCGGAGCAAAGGACAGTCAAGGATCAACATTGGCCCGGATTTCACTCGCTGGCGTGAGCTAAAAAACGCTGCAATGCGCTTGTCCTCTTAGGAAATGCAGTCTTCCTTCAGACATACCAATACCAATTTTGTCTATATGGCGTCGCCATAAACCAATGTAAACTGAAAGTTCCTTAGTGCAGCATTAATTTGATAACTTCATTAGATAATGTTGAAACAAGAGAGAAAATGTATATGCCTCGATGTTCTCAGTTATAAACTGTGTGGTGAGGGGTTTTAGAGCCTTAAAACATTTATAAAAAATGTAAAACATAAAGCTAACTACTTCGCAGATTTCATTTATTGCGGGTATTTTTTGGAACCTAACTCCAATGGAAAACGAGGAAACACTGAACAATACCTTTAAAAACAAATTTTTCCACTTGCTGTCGACTGAAGATTATATCACCTGGGCTGAGGAAGTGGCTAACGATTAATTATAGCTCACCTGTTTTCTGAGTTTGGTCAGTAAACTGAGCCATGATTGGTGATTGGTCGTTACCTACTTCCTCGGCACAGTTGATGTCCTCTTCAGTCGACAGTGGAAAAATTAAGAATAACTATAATAATGCATTAGATTTATATAGTGCTATTTTGGACGCTTAAAGATGCTTCACAGTGGTTGCATTATTCATGCGATCACACATTCACACTGTGGGGGCAGTAAGCTACTTAAGTAACCACAGCTGCCCTGGGGCAGGCTGATGAAAGTGTGGTTGCCAGTGTGCGCCTAAGGCCACGCCGACCACCACTAAACATTCGCACCTTCCATACACCAGTGTGAATAGCAATGGAGGCAATGTGTGTGAAGTGCCTTGCCCAAGGACATAATGACACTTGACTTGGGAGGAGCGTGGATCGAAGTTATTAATTATAGACAAAATATTAACTTTTTACTGCTGAAAATGGCTCAATGAGTCAAGTATCCTATACGGCTTTTTATCCATCTCGGGACAGCCATTTTGCCACTTGTTGTCAACTGAAAATGACATCACAGATGCTCAGGCAACGACCAATCACGTAGTTGAATCTATGACTGGTTGTTATCTGGGTCAGTCGATCTGCTTGATACGACATGGAATGACCCATTTAACAACACAACGTGTTTCTTCATGAGCAAACCAGGTGGTGCTATTCTTTGCTAGCCACCAGGATGCAAAAATGTCTCCTATTGCTCCCCTCTCGCACTGTTAGGATCAACTTGGCCCCCACGGTGGGCTACGAGGAAGACGCCGGCAGCCACACCACTCACCACTTCATGTATCCAGAGAGCGCCAAGAACCTGGCGGCCAATGTCAGCTTTGTCCTGGTTCCTTTTAAAACGCTGGATCTGGTTTGGATCACCAGCGCGCTGTCTACCGGCCAGATCCGATTGTAAGCGCACCGCACAGTTCAGACACAGTGGACGGTAGAAATCCGTTAATGTCAGTCAATCCAACTGACAGAATGATAATTCAACCTGTTTCTCCTCTAGCACTTACGCTCCAGTGAAGCAATTTCTCCGTGTGGATAAAGACAAGGTGAGCAATTATATGTAGTTATTTGCTAACGTAACGCAACAACAGGGACACGTGTACACACTCCCTTTTGTTGATGAGGGATTAGTTAGGCTAGCAACGATCCCTTTGTTTTAAGTAATCTTCCGCTCACTCTTTAATCCATGAAAATATATAAACTCCACATAATCCCTACCATGTGGAGACTTGGTGGGGACTCTTCCTTCGCCTGAGCACCAACACAGTTTTACAGCCCATTTTGGAGTACAACCAAAAGTATGGATTTGTAAGATTTTCCAAGAGCAGCCTAAAGCCTTGTTTGCTGGCACTGAATGTTACCTGTAGAATAGAAAGTGGAATTTCTCATCTGCTCATTAATTCTGGTTATTCGTTTTCAAGTACGTATACAAAACTTGTGAGTGTTTAACAAGGCAAATTTGTTTTAAGTTCAGTCATAGAATCCGAGTCGGTGCCATCTTGTTTCCATGTTGGTATGTTGTAGACATGGGCCGATTACCTATTAACTATTTGACGGTTTACCAAGGTTTTAAAAAGTCAAGGTTTTAATAACCGCTAATACTTGCGCTCACCGGTAATGAGCTCTTCTTTTCTTTTTTGAGGGGACTTACAAGCAAAGCGCAATATGATTGGCTGCTTGCAAAGTTGAGTAAACCAGGCGCCTCTTTGAAGTTAATTGCCTCCAATTACCTTTTTTTCCCCCCTTCTTCTTGTGAGCAGAAATGGGAGGGGTGAGCAGTTATGCATGGTAGAGAAGGTGCTACGGAGCCAGACAAAAGAGACACTGTGTAAACATAGATGTGTTTTGTTGGTTAATGTGCATTGTCGTAAAAATAAATAAATAAATGAAATACAAACATTGTGCCTGCGGGTACTAGTTAGCCCAAAAGACAACATGAGCAGCCCACAGGTCTTTTCTTAAAATAGCTCACCAGTGATAGGACACTGTGACTTATTGAGAAGAATTAGAACAGAAAAATAATCCATCTATCCATTATCTGAACCGCTTAAGAATATTAACTTTTACTTAAATTCAACATTTAAATTTAATTTTTTTCTTTTTTTTCTTTTTTTTTTACCAAATATTGTTTTGTTTAAGGGGACAGTCAACAACCATTTTGGAGCTGTAATATTAATACTTGTGATATCATAATATTTTTTTCTTATATCGTTAGAATCTAATATTGACCCATGCCGAGTATGGTGAATGAATTCTTTACAGCAATAACAAATGGTTTCTTTTTATCGTCTATATGCAGGTCCAAATCTTCAACCCAGCATTCTTTAAATACATTCACGATCACTGGACCAGGCATCATGGCCGCTACCCATCCACAGGCATGCTAGTGCTCTTCTTCGCTCTGCACGTCTGCGATGAGGTCAGTGAAGAACAATATCGTCATGACCAACATCATCTTCAGAATGTGAAGGAATTACCATTAATTGTAATCGTTTGCGTGTTCAAATAATTGCAAGATGAGATTCTGGTGGAGAGGGTCCTTGCAAGGTTGGTTTATTACAGAGATCTCTGGTCACACAGTTAGACATCACCCAAGCAGTGTCATCCAATGTGTGTGTCTTCTTTTGCCCACACAGCCTCTTTATTCAAAACATGAGGAAACGCCTCTGTCATCCCGTGACGCACAGAATGAGTTTGCATTTTCCCAGTAAACTAGATCGTCGTTGAACTTTTGACAACCGGATTTCTAATGAACAGCAACTAGACTTCTTAGATAAACATAGAAACATTTTAACTTTCTCATTTCTGGGAAAACAGTACAAAAGATAGCAAGAATGTCAAAAGCATTACTCACACAGGTTATATCAGGTCAACATAATTACACCTTCATCAACACATCTATAATGAAATGTAAAACAGGTAAAAAGTAAAATAAACCAATAAAAATGTTAATAATGTCAACAAATGTCACATGTGCTTCCGCCGCCGCCGTTTCCAGGTGAATGTGTTTGGATTTGGTGCGGACAGCCGTGGAAACTGGCACCACTACTGGGAGCAGAACCGCTACGCTGGAGAATTCCGAAAGACGGGGGTCCACGATGCAGACTTCGAAGCTCAGATCATTCAACGACTGGCTGAGGCTGGAAAAATCACAGTTTACCCGGGAAAATAAGTGCTTCACCAGAGATGGTGTGTTAAACAGTCACAACTGAGTTGGGGTTTTTCAGCAGGTGATGCGAAAAGGTCACTGATGTGTCCCATCATATCAGATTCAAGCCCTCCAGCTAGTAACTAAATGTTTGGATGTGGACCAGCGCTCCCAACATATCGATCTGACTGAGGCTGTGCTCACACGAGCCTCAGGGGTTCACCTCTCATCAGAGCGGAGCCGTGTTTGGTATTCACATTCTTCAACTCAGGAGTGAAAAATAGAGCCGTCAAACAAACAGTGACATTGACTGCTACTGAGCTTGGCATTGAAAGCGCTCAAGAGAGAATCGTCACATTCTGTCATGTTCTGCACTCACTCAATCCTTTATATAGATACAGATTGCCTTGAGCAGGAAAGCGCAGCATCAGCACTTCCGTGGACTATTGTTCTCCAACCAGTGTTTCCAATAGCAACCATCTACTGAGCTGTGGATGTTAACCAACACACAGTGCAACACTGTGAAGGTGTGCAGACAGACAGTAATGACTCACCGCGCATTTTGTGGCACCAAATGAAGCACACAGTGAGATTTTTCATTTAAGATATTTGAGGCATTACTCAGTTTGGATGGAAAGGAATGACTATTGTCTGACATGAACTTTGTTGAAAAAAGAAGATGAGAAAAATGAGACCCATCACAGTGAAAGTTCCAAGCGGACCTTGTTTTGATTGCGTGTTTGGACGGAAGCACGCTGGTCTCGGATCAGACTTTTAATAATCCCCATGTGGTGTCTAATTTAAGAGCCCAAGCACGACAAAGCCAGCGGGGCACACATCATCATTTGGTCCCAGTTTGTGTTGTTTTGCAAGTCGTGCTGCGACTTAAGGCTCTCAGCAAATTGTGCTGCATTTCATGTTCAAAGGACTCCAAACGGACTTTTGGATCCCAGTGGATTTAGCTCATTCTTGAATATTGGAAACCATCTGGATGTGAAATTGTTGTTGAACATGATAGTTGCATCTACTGCTAGCCCTGCCAATTCAATCTTCAGCTGTCTCTTGAGGGGGTATAACGTCACCACACGCCTTAGATATCACCATTTACCTGCACGCGTTTCGTTTTTCATGACGATATTGAATCCTCTGCTTCAGAATGTTTTATTTCCAATGTTTCATTTTGACTATTTTCTATGCTTTCTAACTGTTGCTGCGCTCTCAAATAATGTTTACTTTATCGCTCCCTGGGGAAAAGAAATATCACATTTAAGTGTGCATTTGGGGAAATGTTTTATGTGCAGCTCCATAAAAAAGATCAACAGCACTCTCATAACTGCATGTTAAATTAATAAGCATAACCCAAAGAATGTTCTCCAGCAAACTGCTACCTATACACTTCAAATGGTTACATTTATTTGGCTTGAGATTTAGACATAAAAATGACCACGTCACATACCAGCTAGTGGCTCGCCCAAACTCAGCTGGGATAAGCTCCATCGCACCCGCAACCCTAGTGAGGTTAAGCTGTACAGAGAATGGATGGATGGACATATCACATACTCAGCAGGCACCTCATTAGGAACACAGACAAATGCAGTACAACACAGAAGCTATATTAAAATTCAGACTGAATATGACAGTGGTGTAAACATGTTCAAAACAGCTTTCAGTATGATGTAGTGGCATCACCGTGTGCAATATTTGAATTTAAACAGTTTCTCGTTAAATGGTGTACGCAACATTCAACTCATTACAGATATTATCTGCATATCAACAATGAACAAAAATTCTAATGAAATACCATCCATAAAAAGAAAGTAACATTGGCTACTAAGAGAAACGATTACCATGAAACAGTTTAAGGTTAAAAGGTAGACAGGCTAAAATAGAGAAATCAATCTCAGTAAGTCATACCTTTTATTTCAATGAGCATCCATCGGTGTCAAATTTGACCTCAATGGCTACTTTTCTCCTGACTCTTTACTATTGCCATGACAAGCTTCTGGCGGTGATTGGCAAATAAAACAAGTAGCACATTCAAGTACACGAATAATATCCACCTTAATTGCATATTAATATATTTTATCTTTGGTTGCTCCATGCTGTCTGTCATTAATTCTTATCATCCCCTTTGCACACGGCAGCTTTTAAAAATAGATTTTCATTTGTTTTTAGGGACAAGAGTGGCTGAATTAGGACATCAAGTTCTGTAGTCGTGACTCCTTGCCCACACGTAACATTCAAGCTTCCGTGCCTTGTCCTGCCACGCCGGACACATCAACCTGAGAGCCACTCGGTCGCAACAACCATCTGCTAAGCTTTGCATCTTTTAGCTTTACGCTAACTGACACACACTTGCTGTAGGTCTGCTGGCTGTGAGCTGTGCCTTCTGCGCTGTATACCGTACATACACAAACATATTCCGCCGCCATCCTTTGAGACATGCTTTCACCCTTGCCGTATTTCTTTTTTTATTTATATATAAAGATGACCACAGGTAACAGAAGAGGTTGTGGGTAGATGATAGCCCTATGTGTAATCCATTGCTACGTTTTTGTATAAACTGCAGTGCACATTTACAGTGCCAAGAATTATACTTACCTTGTATTGCATTTCATATACTGTAGTTGTTCACTACTCGCTCAATAAACAATAAATATTCAAGGATAAGACATATCTTCAGTGATAAAATGGGTTCCTGGTTCCATTTTTTCTTGGTACATGCAGTGGATGTCTTAAGTTAACATTTATTTTATGCCAAAAATAAGACCAAACCTAAGCTTAGGAAAAAAATGTATTTTCAAATTACAAATGATAAAATTTTACTATTTTCGATTTTAGGGTATCTGCAAAGCTCATACTTTGTTATATCTGATCATTCTTTTACTGTAAAAGTGCTCTGTATTGCGTGATTGCGAAGACATTCCTTGTGCTGTCATCACCCCACGGATTTTCAAGTAGAATTAGCTCGAAGCTCGAGCAAAACTACATCATTAAGTCGGAAAAGGTTTTCAACCTTATTCCATGAAGAAAATGAGCGATTGTGGTGAACTTCCAGCAGTCTCGACATCTTGACCATTTTAATCTTGTCTGCAGATTTCGAGAGCCTCTGTCTGATAAATGTTATGAACTTGCTTCTTCATTTTTTTAGCTTGTGTTTTTGTCCCTCTAGAACGGATAAACCTTATTTTGTGTTATTCATTCAGAGACACATTAATATGCGTGAACTGAATACTAAAAAACATTTAAAACAGGACTTTGAAAGAGATCATTTTATTCTCAACACTGACAATACCTAAACGTAACACCAGCGTTGTTGTGATGTTTTGGGTCCAATACAAAAATGTTCTTTTGACAAAATGTGCTTTTTTTTTCTTATCATTTACTCAACAAGCATTTTTCTGGGGGTTCCAACATTTTATACCCTTTGTATGTTATTAATATTTGTATTAGTCATTTGTTTGCAAAGATGCACCTTCCAGCTTGGAGGATTATTCATCACAATAACATTACTATTAAATTGTTGTTTGTATGGTTTCAGTTTTCTTTGTTCCCCTGATGAAAAGTATCAGGACAGCAGAAGTGAAAATCCAGGTCCAGAAAGTAAAATGCCCACCACAGTTTGGCTAGCGAGCTCCCTAGCTAGCTCCCTGGGTGCTCGGTTACCTGCTAGGGAGCTAGTTAGCTAGCACAAGGGGCTAAAGCCAAACCGTGGCGGGCTTTGTACTTTCTGGACCTGGATTTGCCACCTATGCAGGACAGTAAATAATAATTAATATTAGATGAAAAAATAGTGAGGATGGGACATCTAATGTAGGGATCTTTGGGAGTCTGAGCATAAAATTATTACAACTGACTCTACTTTCATTAGTATGTTAAAGAGAATGTGTGTAGATTTTAAAAAACAATACTTTTCAATGTTCATTCATTTTAAAACCTATGAATTTCAATAATGTTTAAAAAAAAATTTTTAACAAGTTAACGTAGGCCTATATTGTTTTGTTATATAATCATAGGTAATCGCTAATTCTATTACATAGGTCACGTCATGTCTTACAGGAGGCTGACATGTTTGGCCGCCATCTTTGGGCTATGGATACCCAAGGGAGAACTTAGCAAACGTAGTAATTGGTGGAAGACTTGCGAAGTGTGGTCTCTCTATAGCACCGTTGTGTCCGTGCTTCAAAATGCACACGTAAGTCATTGCATTATATTAGTTTGCCACTAGATGGCACTAAATTCTACACACTGTTACTTTAAAGCCGGACCAAAACAATAATGGACAGTTGATGTACATACATACAGTATGGTCACTCCCCATGTATTATCATCACAGATGGGTAAAAAAAAAAATCATGTTTGCATTCACTATGGCTGCATCTAGCTTTATTGCATTGCAGGCAAGCAAACGTGTTACAGAGGTTGCTCATACATGACAGATATATTGCAAGACAGAAGTAGAAATAATTTAGCTGAAACTATATCCATCATAAAGTTCCATCCTGTTGTAGCAATCTGTCATCAGCTAGCGATTGGTAGCTTTCACATGTCATTTTTCATCAGCCTGTGTAAGAAAACTCAGTCTTGTACATGTTGTCACTCCACTTTGTATCTTAGGTTGTAAAAATAAAAGCTTCTTCAAATAAAGTATTGGGTTGTGAATTTCAGCAACGTCATTGGAGTCACCATACGATACATATCGATGACATGTATCCTGGTACATGGCCATCAAGGTACGTATCTTGATATTTTAAACAAACATTTTTATTAAAAGGGTCATAAGTATCCCCAAATTATATTTTTATTATGCTGGATGGTAAAAGTGTTTTCTTCCTCTAATGTGAGCAGTGCTTCCAGTTTACCACCACCCGAAATGTGCACGCACTGCATAGCAAGGACGATCATGCATGTTCTGCTTGAATGCAACAGCAGAGGTGGGAGGGCTGAGGTGGATCAAACCATTTTCTAATGTAATGTGCGGGGGGATACTTTATTTTTGTTGTTTTAAACTCTATGGTTTATATATATTATATCATTTTTTAGCTTGTTAAAAAGAACACAGTAAATATATATATATAATTGGGACACTATACAAATTGTGAATAAAAACTGAATGCAATTATGGGGAAGTGCCAAATTTTAACATTTTATTAAGAATAGAACAGAGAACCGGTCAAAAGTTTAAACTGAGAAAATTTATAATTTTAAGGGAAAACTATGTTAATTTTAAATTCCATGGTGTCAACAAATGTCCAAAAAGTTGGGACAAGGCCATTTTCACCGCTGCGAGGCATCCCCTCTCTGAAAGTGATTATTATGCCTGGATGGGAGCATGTTGTTCTCGAATCTGAACATACCTTTCTGCATTGACGATGCCTTTCCAGATGTTGAAGCTGCCCATGCCACACGCACTCATGCAACCCTATACCATCACAGATGCAGGCCTATAAATTGAGTGCTGATAACAACTTGGGTTGGCCTTGCCCTCATATATATATATATACACACATACACACCCTATTGTACCTATCAAGTAACATCTTTTTTTTTTTTTTTAATTAAAGGTATGGTCCAAAGGTTTTGTTTTGATCTGTCTTAGACGTTTCTGGGTTTCAACGCTTTCCTTCCAGCCTAGTCACGGAGGAAAGCGACGATCAGTGGCATATACAAATTTAGCTGTGTGAACGCACGTTCCTGATTGATTGGCTGCTTTCACGCTCGTTCTTGTTGCATGCTTCCTACATTTAAGAATCTCCACAAATAATATGAAGAAAATCTACCTACAGTGGACAGCAACTGGATAGTTAAAAGTTAATTTGTCTACTAGGTAACAAC